>NC_140165.1:313858369-313870869 GCF_963971535.1 Notolepis coatsorum
CAGATTAATCTCTCTCTCTCCCCCTCTCTTTCTCCCTCCCTCTCTCTCTCAAACAACAGACACACTAATACAATGACAAAAACATACAGAGCAGTGTGACTGAAAATACGACGCTTGTATTCTACCAACACAACGAAGGTGGCGGTGGCACTAAAATACAGTCTAATGTCTAAGAAGTGACTGATGTGTGCGTGTATGTGCGCGTGTGTGTGCACGCATGTGTGTGTGCATGTGCACGTTGCGTCTGCCTCAGGGAGCTCACTCTTATCAGACGAGAGAGGATCAGAAATCGGAACCCCCCAAAAGGCGCCTCTCTACTTAACTTGCCTAAAAAGAACGTATTGTTCTTGTGTGGGAGTGTGTTCCGTGTGTGTGAGTGTGTTCTCTCTGTGTGTGTGTGTGTTCTCTCTCTGTGTGTGTTCTCTCTCTGTGTGTAAGTGTGTTCTCTGTGTGTGTTCTGTGTGTGTTCTCCATGTGTGTGTGTGTTCTATTTGTGTGTGTGTTCTGTGTGTGTGTGTGTTCTCTGTGTGTGTGTGTGTGTGTGTGTGTGTGTGTGTGTGTGTGTGTGTTCTCTGTGTGAGTGTGTTCTCTGTGTGTGTGTGTGTGTGTTCTGTGTGTGTTCTCCATGTGTGTGTGTGTGTGTTCCATTTGTGTGTGTGTTCTGTGTGTGTGTTCAGTGTGTGTGTGTGTGTGTGTTCTCTGTGTGTGTGTGTTATCTGTGTGTGCGTGTCCCACTCCAGCCAGTGAGCCCAAAGCACTGGGGCTTTACTCCAGTCAGATGACTGGGCAACACACAGCTCGTCTCAGCTAAGAGAGACTGCTGGGGACAGAGAGCTGCACTCGAGTGTCACTAAAACGAGACCCATGTTATTATGGTTAACTCAAAAAAAATATATATATATATTTTAATAAAACATATATTTTTTTGGAAGAAAAACTAGCCGCTTTTCGACCCCAAGTACCCAGAACCTTCAGTCCCATTGTTGTCTGCGTCTCGACCGCAGTCTGGAGATCCACACAGATTAGACATGAAAAAGGTCCACTGACGTCACGAGAAAGGTCAACTACAAAACAAAACACAAAGAGACAGTTTTCTCTGATCAGATCTCTCGGTGATGATCACGGTTAAATGAGCAGACCGTTCATGTTCCCTGTAGCCGCAGATTGGCGCGCAACAGTACCGCACGGCGCGCTGGCGACTCACATCAGTCCAGATGACCCGTAGTAGCGTATCCAAACAGGGGATTTGTGGAGTTTGTTAGGAGTGCAAATCACTCTCTCTCTCTCTGCGCCTGAGTTGGATTCCAAACTCTCGTCACCACGGCCATGTGGTTGTTGTTGACGCACTGGCTCTATTCCCCCTCGAGGAACAGGCTTGCGTTTGAAATGAACGCGATGTTGCATCCTGTCTGTCAAGTAACAGTGCATTTATATCGCACGACAATTTTGTTCCTCACATTCACTCACACATGCAAAGGTGCCGACCTGCTCATCGGGAGCAAGTAGGGGTTAAGTGTCTTGCTCAAGGACACTTCGACACGCTGCCCGGGAATCGAACCGGGAACCACCTTCAGATTACCAGACGACCGCTCTACCTCCTGAGCCACTGTTGCCACTGAGAAGTGTTAAGTCTTGTCCTATCTGTGTCAATAGCAATTATATAACATTCCTACCGTAATTCCTCTAATAGTAACCGGGTCTCAAATACAAGCCGGGTCTCTATTAATGGCCGGGTGCGCTCTTGAGCTAAGCAATTATAAGCCGGCCTCCTAATACAAGCCGGGTTACTAATATACTGAGCTAACGTCACGGTGACCAATTGCAGCCACTCTTATTGTCTGGGACCAAATACGGCCACGCCCCACTCCCAGCAAAAAGTGGGAATCTCTAGAATGGGTTTGGGGCGGCGCTGTATACGGAAGTAGCTCTCAAGGTGACGATTAGACAACACTTTTTTGTTGTCAGTAGATGGCAGCATTGGTTTAAAATTAAAAGGTGAAAATGTTGAGAACTACAACACTGCATTTCCCAAGAGCGTTAGCACAGGTCGCAGGTCACTGGGATGGGTCTATATTCTCCGACGTGATCTGAACAGCGGTAAACTATTACTGCAACCTCGGTATAGCGACCGCGAATGGCCAACTAATTATCTTAACAAAAGTGCGCTGGTAGCGTTACATATGTTGTCTAAAGGGGGACATATGGTACAATTTAAGATTCTAATGATAATCGGCATATAAAGGACAAGATAAAGCATCGTTAATTTGTAAGAAACCTCAATGAAAACGGCGCAGGGTGCTATTGTTATGAAAATGTGATGGAATCCTATAAAAATGTGGACGCACTTGGCCTACGTTCCGTTAGTTACTTGATTTCACTTTGAAAACGTTGAGATGACCAGTGACCACCTGTAATTGCACTGTTTACTATTTCATACAGTACTTGGTTTCAATAAATGAACCCAGTACATTTTACTGGGTTCAAACTGACACAAAATGTTGATTTATTCATTATGATCCGTTTGAAAATTTGAAATATAGGCCTCCCTCTTATACAGGCCTCCTCCTAATACAAGCCTGGTACCCGCTACAGTTGAAACAAATACAAGCCGGGGTTACTATTAAGAGGAATTACGGTATACAGAATTGTTGAATTATTGGCTCTTTTCTATCTCTTAAGCAATAGGCTTGCATTTGATTTTCAATCAGATATGAAATTAAAGTGACGCCAGGTCTGACCCTATTTTATCACCATCGATGCTGCATTCTGGAAATACTTCACCTAGAAATCCCAACCTTGCTTAGCTTACACAATGTTGTTGTAACTAAGAGACTCGCTGAAATAAATCGTTTTCATGCATAGATCACTATTATCAACTTGACGTGTGCGTTTCCTGGTCGATAAGATTACGGTGACCTAGTAATAGTCAATAGCTATGTTTAGACTTTTTCAGTTCTTCAGTTCCAACAGTATACTATTGATGCAACTAAGATTTGCTGGGGGAAAAAGTTCTTAATGCATACTGGTATATAAATGAACAAAAAACTGGTTTAAATTAAATAAATAGAATGGTAAATGGCTGCTTTTTTATATAGCGCCTTTATCCAAAGCGCTTTACAATTTGTTACTCACATTTGACCCATTCACTCACACATTCACACACCGACGGCGGAGGCAACCATGCCATCATCGGGAGTAATTAGGGGTTAAGTGTCTTGCTCAAGGACACATCGACACGCTGCCCAGGAGGAGCGGGAATTGAACCGGGAACCTCCGGATTGCCAGACGACTGCTCTACCTCCCGAGCCACTGTCGCCCCTGTGCTGCGAGTACTCGACCAATCAGAATGTTCAGCGCTGTAAGACCCACCCCCATAGTTTCTGTACTTTTGGAAAGTACCTAGCCACTGAGCGAGGGTAAAATAATGTCCCTGGGAACTTCATTTAGACCCTGGTCCCTGTGGTGGAAACGCAGTTCCTCAAAAGGTTCATAGTTCCTGGGAAACGTTTCTGTGGTCAAAACAGGGCTTATATGGGCGGCTATGTGGTGCAGTGGGCAAGGCGCTCACCACGAATACTGGAGACGCTGGGTTCGCCTGTTCGAGCCCAGCGCTCCACATTGCTTTCAGTTTAGCTGGTTGTCCGTACTAATACACATTGGCATTATTAGGGGGTGGGAAACTGATGGGTGGGGATCGGGCGTTGTGGACAACGACTCCTACAGGTCGGTTGGTGCACCTGCGCAGTAGAATCAGGAAGCGATGGGGGCGGCGCCCCTCCAAAGCGCAGACCCCTGACACTGAAAGATCGCGCCGCGCAGGTGAAAAGATGCAACTGCTGTTACCTCGAGTATCGGAGGGGACTCGTGCTATGTATGACTTAGTCCACATTGCAGCCGGCTTGCGGGAGGCAAGAAACAGCGTTCGAGACAGGGGAGGGTTGAATTGGATGATACGAAATTGGGATGTGAGAAAAATAGAAAACGGGAGAAAAAGTGGATACAAAACAAAAACAGGGCTTATATTGTGCACTTGCAAAACTAAATATGTCCAGAAAATCTTTAGTTTCAGTTTCAGCAAGTGTGAGAAGACGTTGGTGCATATTTATTGAGACTGGGATCAAATTGCCTTCATTAAGTGTCTTGTGTTTGTATTACACAATACCTATTCTGGAAAAAAAAAGAACATACTGAAACTAATATAAACTAAACAAAGCTAACATTTTTAAATGATGAAAACTGTGGAACCTAACTGAAACTAAAACCAAATATTTTAAAACGAATGAAAAATACGAAACTATAACAACACTAGACCAGCGTTATGAGAGAAAGACACAGGTGGTATGAGACAGTGAAAGAGACAGTGTAGCCTATTTACTGTAGAGAGCACATGATAAGTAGGCGTGTGTGTGTGCCTGCCTTGTCTACACGCAACCTCAAATGGAAATCTGACTTTGTGCTGCTGTCAGCATGTTGCATGCTAACACTGAGGTGACAAATTGTCCTCTTCCCTTTTCATCGCTCTGTCTCCTTAAGCCAGTCACCTGCCTCTCTATCCTACAGCTAATATCAGCCTCTCCATCCTACAGCTAACCTCCGCCTCTCTATCCTACAGCTAACCTCAGCCTCTCTATCCTACAGCTAACCTCTGCCTCTATATCCTACAGCTAATCTCAGCATCTCTATCCTACAGCTAACCTCAGCATCTATATCCTACAGCTAACCTCCGCCTCTCTATCCTACAGCTAACCTCAGCCTCTCTATCCTACAGCTAACCTCTGCCTCTATATCCTACAGCTAATCTCAGCATCTCTATCCTACAGCTAACCTCAGCATCTATATCCTACAGCTAACCTCCGCCTCTATATCCTACAGCTAACCTCAGCATCTCTATCCTACAGCTAACCTCAGCCTCTATCCTACAGCTGCTAACCTCAGCCTCTATATTTTTTAACAGAAGGTGAGTTGATGTTGAAGGATTTGGGGTGCTTTTTCAATGTATGTGATGTATAGATTGGGGGAGAGGATCACAGCTAAAACGGTGATTGAAATGTGCATGGAAGACGGTGATAGAACGGTGACCAGGGGATTGAATACACTGCCAGCGAGGGTGTTTGTTGACATTCCTTGTAAGAACATCTGAGATTAGAGTGTACTGTCTCCCAGGGCAGGAGGGAGAGAGGTTCATCTTAATGAAACGTGAGATGTGTGTAAAGGTTATTAACGCAGTTGTCATGACAACACGTCGCATGACAACCAGAAGGCGGAGCCGTCGTTGCGACGACGAACATCTATAAGTCGAACGGTGTTTCCGGGTGGAGGGCAGACTAGAATCTGACCAAGAGCGAGTAGGACTGAGATCACACGAAGACACTCTCTCCTCTCATTGAGAGGGGGGGGGGAGGAAGAATGCCACATCAGCATTAGCTTCGGCTACCACGAGGATGGTCTCGGCTAACGATGTTCGTCGTCGCAACGACGGCCCCGCCTTCTGGTTGTCATGCGACGTGTTGTCATGACAACTGCGTTAATAACCTTTACACACATCTCACGTTTCATTAAGATGAACCTCTCTCTCCTCCATGACCGTGGTTTATCCTTTCTGGTTTGGGTGTGATGCGGGTAATGGAAAACAAAAGCAAAACAGCAGACGGCGGGGCCCTAATTGTTATGAGTCTATTTTTGGGTATAATTAATTGAAAAACCAAATAATGATTTATGATTCTGAAGGTTGATTAAGAATCAAAGGGGGGAATGAAGGATTTGGGATGCTTTTTCAATGTATGTGATGTATAGATTGGGGGGAGAGGATCACAGCTAAAACGGTGATCGAAATGTGCATGGAAGACGGTGATAGAACGGTGACCAGGGGATTGAATACACTGCCAGCGAGGGTGTTTGTTGACATTCCTTGTAAGAACATCTGAGATTAGAGTGTACTGTCTCCCAGGGCAGGAGGGAGAGAGGTTCATCTTAATGAAACGTGAGATGTGTGTAAAGGTTATTAACGCAGTTGTCATGACAACACGTCGCATGACAACCAGAAGGCGGGGCCGTCGTTGCGACGACGAACATCTATAAGTCGAACAGTGTTTCCGGGTGGAGGGCAGACTAGAATCTGACCAAGAGCGAGTAGGACTGAGATCACACGAAGACACTCTCTCCTCTCATTGAGAGGGGGGGGGGGGGGGAGGAAGAATGCCACATCAGCATTAGCTTCGGCTACCACGAGGATGGTCTCGGCTAACGAACAGGCCTGACCACTGTTGGACTGAATAACAAAAGGACGATAGACGAACACACCGAAAGATCATTAGAATAGACTCTTCAAGGACGATACAATTTGATAACATCTGATAACATCTGATTATGAGGTTCTGTTTATAGCAATAAAACAACGCTTTTCCTCATAAGGTATCTCACGGTGTCGAAGTGTCGAATTCTTACGGAGGTGGAGAATTAGTATGGTTTATGGATTGCACTAACGGGGGAGATAAGGATCTTATCCGCCAGTATCGGAGACGTCAGGACCAATAAAATGACACAACGCAGAGGAATTGGATGGAGAGCCAACCAGACAAAGACGTGATACTGGCCAGTAGGGCTGCAACGATTAGTCGACATAATCGACGATGTCGATTATAAAAAATCGTAGACGAGAAATTGTTGCGTCGATTAGTCACTAAAAAAAAAAAAAAAAAACTTTATTTAATTTTTTTTTTTTTTTATTTTGTGCACTACCTATCTTTGTGAGAGTGGCTTCTCAGGGTTCCAGACAACATCATAACATGATGATCCCATAGCAAATTTTGGACATTGAAAACATTGTTCCCCTGCAGGAGATGATGATCAGACTAGACACACAATACATTACACACGCACTCCTCTCACTCACACACAGCGATCAGAGTAAGACACACACATACACACTCCTCTCACTCACACACAGCGATCAGAGTAAGACACACACACATACACACTCCTCTCACTCACACACAGCGATCAGAGTAAGACACACACACATTCACACTCCTCTCTCTCACACACAGCGATCAGAGTAAGACACACACATTCACACTCCTCTCACTCACACACAGCGATCAGAGTAAGACACACACACATACACAAATTACACAGTACACACCTCTCACTCACACAGCGATCAGAGTAAGACACACACACAAATTACACAGTACACACACTCCTCTCACTCACACAGCGATCAGAGTAAGACACACACACATACACACACACACGGACTCCTCTCACACACAGCAAACAAAAGTTATTTAAAGTACACTTCCACTTTAATTTGTATTATTTAATTTATTTATCTTGTTATGAGTGATTGCTGTATTGTTCTTCAAATACATTTTCATTTAAAGTGGCTTAAAGATCCAAATTCAAATGTTTCATGAGTCATTATTTTAATTTGCTATGGGATCATCATGTTATGATGTTGTTGTTTGGTCCTGACAAGAGTCTCAAAGTCTGGGGTGATGGTAGACAAGCAACTCTGAGGTCATGCTCAATGTCCAATCTGTTCCTCTGCTCTGTCTTCAGCTGGACCAGAGCTGAGAAGCCACTTTCACAAAGATAGGTAATTTAAAAAAAAAAAAAAAAAAAAAAAGGTTTTGTTGTCGTTTACATTGGTTTTCGATTAGTCGACTAATCGAAAAAAGAATCGGCAGATTAGTCGACTACCAAATTAGTCATTAGTTGCAGCCCTACTGGCCAGTTTGATCAGGATCTTACAATGTGAAATGACCGAAAATGTTAAGAGCCGTTATGAAAATTATGACTAAAGCCCTGATGCAGCGCAGACGACCTGGGGGTAAATATGCAGCGCAGACGACCTGGGGGTAAATATGCAGCGCAGACGACCTGGAGGTAAATATGCAGCGCAGACGACCTGGAGGTAAATATGCAGCGCAGACGACCTGGAGGTAAATATGCAGCGCAGACGACCCGGAGGTAAATATGCAGCGCAGACGACCTGGAGGTAAATAGGCAGCGCAGACGACCTGGAGGTAAATATGCAGCGCAGACGACCTGGAGGTCTGGAGGTAAATATGCAGCGCAGACGACCTGGAGGTAAATATGCAGCGCAGACGACCTGGAGGTAAACATCCTGACGTTATAATAACATTAGCGTCACGCAGGGCAGGCAGGCAGGTGTAGCCCGTTTGGTCTTCCACTGGAAAGCCTAAATGAAAACGAATGATGTACAAAATATTCTCTCCTCCTTCCATCCATTTTAGAGGATGACAGACGAGACTGTTGCTACAGCTGTAGTCGTTCTCAGGTTACAGTTCAGCTCCGCTCGCTCCGTTCTCCCAGTTCCACTCCCGCTGGGGAAACCCTCTCATGCTCACTGCACAGAGGGGAAGTGACCCGGGGGAAGTGACCCGGGGGAAGTGACCCGGGGGAAGTGACCCGCGGAAGTGACCCGGGGAAGTGACCCGGGGAAGGGTGAGCGAGAGTCACAGAGCAGTCAGTCACAACATCTGTAGTGAAAGGGTTCTCAACAGTAGAAGACTTCCTGTAGGCTACCTGCCTTCCTGTGTTGTGTGTCAGTACAGCAAGTAGATTATATATAGTTTATTATCCCATAGGTTACCTGTCTTCCTAGAGGTGAGTTATGAGTCAGTACAGCAAGCAGATTATATATAGTTTATTATCCCATAGGTTACCCGTCTTCCTAGAGGTGAGTTATGCGTCAGTAGTACAGCATGTAGATTATATATAGTTTATTATCCCATAGGTTACCTGCCTTCCTAGGAGGTTAGTTATGTGTCAGTACGGCAAGTAGATTATATATAGTTTATTATCCCATAGGTTACCGGTCTTCCTAGAGGTGAGTTATGAGTCAGTACGGCAAGTAGATTATATATAGTTTATTATCCCATAGGTTACCTGTCTTCCTAGAGGTTAGTTATGAGTCAGTACGGCAAGTAGATTATATATAGATGTTCAAAACAAGTACAGTTTGTGTTTTTCTGAGATGGATGAGTTGGATGATGAATCCTGAAAAGTGTACAGAGCACCCAGGTGATGCTGAAAAGTGAAAACCTATGTAGGCCTACTTTCACACACAGAAAAAGGGGTCAGCAATTGATGAGAATCGGACCGATAAGCAGAATCGATAATGGCATTGGTATCATCAACAAAACCTGATGAATTTACATCCCTACATCTAGCTGCTCCGATTGGCCCACTAGTCACACATCTAGCTGCTCTGATTGGCCTACTAGTCACATTTAGAGTGGTGCATCTATAGTGTCTGGTGAACAGAAGGCCACGCCCCCTCAGCCTACTGATGTTGGACTAAAACAGTTATAACAAAACACAAATGAAACATCTGAAGCTGAAAATTAAAACACCATTGTACTGGATCTTTAAGATATTGTGATATCGTGGGACACAATGCCCTCATTTGAAAATTGTTTTGTGATAATCACATACTCCAGCAGATATTGTGTGATGTGTGTATCGACATGAGGAAAGACATTTAAATGATTATCATGATGCTACTAATTTCATCCACATCACATCACCCAATCAAATCACCCCATTCCGGTCCTGCATGATGACATGGACTGGCCAAAGGACAAATAAACACATTACGTGTCAAATACTAATTTCACAACCTCTCAAACCAAAACAGTACCCTTTCATTTGTAGACTCGGTGGCACCAGACAGGCGTCGCTACATTAACCCAAGAGCTAAGAGTGTTGACCACAAATATGACCTGCATCAAATGTCAGAACCTTAAGACATTTGAATTTTCACGGAATAAGAAATCGTTCCATTATTCAAGCCATTAATTAGTTAATCTATAACCTAATAATAGCAATGAGCCAAGAGATATCCCTGCCCTGGATTGTACATCAGTGTAGAAATTGGGGTAGATTATGTATGTAATATGTATGTATGTATGTATGTATGTATGTATGTATGTATGTATGTATGTATGTGTGTGTGTATGTGTGTGTGTGTGTGTGTGTATGTGTGTGTGTGTGTGTGTGTGTGTGTGTGTATGTATGTACAGTATGTATGTATGTATGTAGCCAGGGAAGGAGACAGAGGCATACTGTACAGCTTGTCTTCAGAAGGAGAAGTGTTCAGTGTTTCTGAGCAAACACACACACACACACGCACACACATGCACACACACACTCACTCCTGTATGCGAAACCCACTGCGCCAATCATAGTCTAAATATAACTTCAGATCATGGTCGTGGAGCCCTGCCAGAGAATGGCAGTGCGTGTTTGAGGTGACCTGTGAGAGTGTGTATATGAGGTGACCTGTGAGAGTGTGTATAGGAGAGTGAGAGACAGCGAGGATGATAATGAGGATATATGTCTAGAATAGAATACATCTTCAACATGGTCTGTTTTCAGAGCCAGACTGAACAGCAGGAGAACCACTATATGTCTGATAGTTGGACCTCTGTTACTGTGACGTAGGGCGATATGCCCAAAAATGATATCACGATAACGATATGATAAGTATTAAAAAATAATTATTAAAAAAAATTATAATAATTGAAACATTATTATTATTTTTATTTTTTTCAAACAACAGATGTATGTTTATTTTGCAGCAATTCTTTGTCGTTGCCGCCATCTTTAGTATTACAGCCCCTCACACTCCAGTTCTCAGGCTGCAGCTGGTTTGAAAGTAAAAAGCGAAAGTAAACCGGCTTCTCTGCTGGCTGTGGCTCCAGGGGAGTTGAATAGTTCTGGCTCTGCTAGTTTCTTTTCTATCTTTAAGTTGCAGTCAAGAAAGACAAGTCTGTCCACTGTCCAATTCTTTTTATTGATAATTCTTTTTTTATCGATCGATATAGATTATTAAAATATATAGCGATAATTATCGTTATCGTTTCATCGCCCAGCCCTACTGTGACACTCCACTATATGTCTGATAGTTAGACCTCTCAGGAAACAGAGAGTTACTGTGATGCCCCACTATATGTCTGATAGTTAGACCTCTCAGGAAACAGAGAGTTACCTCACTGTGACGGTCCACTATATGTCGGATTGGGAGATGAGGAGCGCAGTACTCCAAACTCCTCCCCATGTATGAAAGTCCTTTCTCCCGCAAACACAAAAACATGTTGTGTGCGTGTGTTTGGATATGGGTAATTACAATTAATGGTAATGGATGGCGCCTGTGTTTGTTATGTATTGTAGGCGTGTTTGTTTGCCCTGTGAGAGAGAGGATGTTCAGGCATGTTGAACAAACCGTTCGACTGGATCTTCAATCTAAGTTAGAATAGATCTGTTGCTTCTTCCAAGATGGAGGGGAAATGGGCATTCTGTGAAAGCCCTCTACCGACTATAGGAGTAGGAATACTGCCTGGTGGAGATTTGCAGCTTTGCACTCTGTACTGAGCACACTTTTCTACTATGCTAATAATGTCTTTACTACTACGCACTAAAGACTGTAGCACCCAAGTTCAACACTTTACCCTTCCTGCTGACCTGTACAGAACTTGTAAGTCGCTTTGGATAAAAGCTTAAACTAAAATGACTAAATGTACACACACTGTTTGAGCTAGCTGATTGCTAGCTATAACACCAATAGTGTTGTAGCTATAAGCGGCCGGGACATACACATTGCTTGTGCATGATTGGCTGATAACGGCAATGACAACGAGGAAACGAGGCCACTGTGCTCAACATCGGCTCCAACATTTCTCTTTGTTTCTCTGGTCATAAAGAAAATGAATGGACTTCCAGTGGCTGTTCACAGCAGAAGAGCAGCAGCCTGACTGTTCACACCATGAAGAACAGGAGCCTGGCTGTTCACACCAGAAGACATTTCTCCACGCCGGTCAATAAGAGGACCCGCGCGAAGGAGAAAATAGACCGACGCTGAAACAGGCGCGCGAGACGCTGTTGACATGGGCGCCGAAAGGAAACCGGCTGCTCTTTGGCGTCTTGTGTGTCTCTGGCGTGTGAGACGACACACACTCGTAGTATTCTCATGACACCACACAGCTCATTGGCCACCTGTCGTCTGTGACCAAGACGCCACACAGATTGAGATTCACATCATTTTAATGGATTACTACTATACAAGATGCAGGCCAGACACACACACACACAGTTAGGACCAGTGTTGTAGTCGAGTCACTAAATCTCAAGTCCGAGTCGAGTCTCGAATCCCCGGTGTTCGAGTCCGAGTCCAAGTCATCAAGGTTGAGTCCACTCCACTCTGGTAGTCAAAGCAGTACGAATAATAAAAAATAAAAAAAGGTCTACATTAAACATAAATGACACAGCGGTCACCATTTATTTTACTTTGTGACGCAATAGCATAACAAATCCATATCTTAGGAAAAGTGATTAGGGCCTATTACAAAAACAAACAAAAAAACTGTATTTATCAATTAACAAGTCTGAGTCCTCGTCTGCACCTTCCGAGTCCGAATGCAGTCAATGCTCGAGTCCGAGTCCGAGTCGTCATCAGTGCTCAAGTCCAAGTCGAG
>NC_140165.1:313875869-313919332 GCF_963971535.1 Notolepis coatsorum
GAGTGTGTGTGTGCTGATCAGGAAATAAGATAATCGATTTTTCAGCCCGCTTCTATAGCGTGCATAAGTACACAATATCGATAATCTAGCGTTTATTTGAAAACGATTCATAAATAGGCCGAAAAATGACAACGTGTTTTGTTTTGTGTATTACAGTAAAGTGCGATTCCTGCAGAATATTTTTTTTCTGAAAGTTTCAAAAAAACAAGCGTTTTTCAAAATGGTATAAAACGGAAATTAACCGATTAAAAAACAATCCGTTTCGACAATGTTGACTGCAAACAAGTCATTGATAAGCGACGGTCGTATTAGACACATAGCCATAATTTAAGATATAGTTTATGCGTTCACAAATGTGAGCGCTCCGTCATTGAATAGAGTGTTGGCACTCAACGGGGTATCTAGGACTGGCACGGCTGGCACGGAAAGTGTTAAGAGTGATGTGTTGTGGGATATATGGTGTAGGTCTGGTCTACGCAAGCAGCCAATAGTCAGTCACACATCCCTTCTCCAAACTAACGTTATTTGAGCGAACATTATAACACTATTTTAACGTTAGTGAATGTGAATGCACATACATAGCTAGTTAAATATCACAACTCGTGTCATTGTTCATCATTGGGGGAAACTAGCCAATAGCTAACGTTATGATAGGCTAGCTAGCATATAGCTAACGTTATAAATTGAAAACAAAGCTAACGTTAATATCCAGTTGACATTACAGATCATAATATCTATGATAACGTTAACGAAATGAGAGTAGGGGTTAGGGAAACGTTGATGTAGTCAGAGTGTAGCGGGGACGGTAGACAGAGGCAGCACTTGATTTGCGTGTAACGTTAGCATAACATTGAGCAAGCTACATGACCATCCCTTCGGCCCGGGAGTGTTGGGAGAACGCTCCCCTGTACTCTACTGTGGTTCAGATTAATACAGGAACAGGTATACATTGGGGGCTCGAGTCCGGGATATGAAAATAAATCCTGATTTCATCTGTGAGTTGTAAACTGTATGGAAACGTGAAGTTAGCTCATGCTACTGGAAAACGGACGCCTCATAATTAAATGAAGTTAAAAATGATGACGCCCCTTTTATTTTACCGCGGATCTCGCGGTTGTCTGTTCCCCAACCGTGGGTGACTTGACACACCGCGGGATTGCGGTGATGCGGTTATCGCGACAGCCCTATATATACACCTAGCATGCATGTATTTTTATAGTGTGGGAGGGAACTAGAGGAAACTAGGGGTGGGGAAAAAATCAATACGTAGTAGTATCGCGATACTTTGCGTGGCGATACTGTATCGATACAGGGACTCCAAGTATCGATATTTAATTATTTATTAAATTATTATTTTTATTTCTTTGTATTTAATTTTTTTGTATAAGGAAGTTGCATTGTTCATTTCAATACCTGTAATAGTACAGTAGTCCACACGCACACATGTGCATTCAGTTAAGTTGGAATATGACTGTAATACAAACAGTTCAGTTTGTCAGGTACATGCAACACAGATTACAGTGCTGACATCTGTCTGCTTGAGAAAATACCATGTTCTGCAATAAAAATTATTGAAGTGAGATGAACAGACTTTATTTTATTAGATAAAACATGTTGACAAAGTTTTACTTTGCAGTTGAAAAAAGGTAATAAATCGCAATATATCGCAATATATCGCAATACTCAGCATATCGCAATATATTTAGTATCACAATACTATCGTATCGTGACTCAAGTATCGTGATAGTATCGTATCGTGAGGCCTCTGGTGATTCCCACCCCTAGAAACCCACGCAAACACAGGGAGAACATGCAAACAGAAAGGCCCCCTGCTGGGATTTGAACCCAGGACCTTCTTGTTGTGAGGAAACAGGGCTAACCACTGCGTCACCATAATTAACCCTTTTTAGAAGGCTTTGGCTGCTGATACACAGATAACACACACAAACACAAACACAAATGCACGCCGGTGATTAGTGAACGATAAGGTGTTGTTACAGGCCAGCTTCATTAATATTTCATGGAGGAGACCGTAGAGAATGTAAGAATGTGAGCAGGCCTTAAGGGGCGCGTTCACACCAGCCCTGTTCAGTCCGGCTGATGGAACCTTTCCCCCCCTGTGGTGAAGTCGGGCTGGTTTCTGAACACATTAATCGAACTCGGGTCGACACCAAACAACCGCACCCCGGGCCGCCTGTTTGAAGTAGTCTCGGTCCGCTTCCGAGGGAACCCTGGGACGCTTCGTTTGAGGTCTGGAGGCAAACTTCGACCAAGAGCAGGAAAGAAACACAAAGAATCTTTTTGAAGCTGATCTTTGAGCAGTTATTGTCGACATTTCCTGTATTTCCAAATGTGTGATTTTTAAATCATCATAACGGTATTATTTTCACAGCTGGTAAGTTCAAAGTAGCCAAATAAACAAATACCTCATATGCATAATTCAGGTGACAGTGGTGGATAATTCATTACGGACAGTGAATTGGAAAACGTATTTATGTATTTTGTAACGTGTGTGCAACAAGCGCAACAAGGTGGAGGTACACATAAATAATCTTCCGTTTACAAATTTATTTGAATGGATTCGAGTGAGATCTGGCTTTGTATGGGGGATATGTGTTGCCAGATTGGATAGAGAAACAACCATATCCCCTTCATACGACACACTACGTTTAATTATTCCAGAACAACCCGGCAACCCAGAGTAAACGATGTACAGTGCGCAGTCAGCCTCCGACGGTAATGAGGACAAAACTACCACAATGAAAGAAACATTCCTGCAAGCTTGAAGCCCCTTTCTCACAGCATAATGTTGCCAGGTATGGGAATCAAAATGATGTCCCATAAGAGGCTGAGGTGCTTGATCACATGACTTTGTTTAGAAGGTTCGGTCTTCACGATTCAACTGGGATCCCTATATACTTGGCACACTTGACAAGTAAAATATGATTCCATCCGACTGGACCAAGCAGGCTAGTGGCCAAGTTTGCAATCCCTGTATATATAATAAAGCGTTTGGTGCAGTGCACCACCATCCTAAATGTGCCTGGGCCTCATCAATACAGGGGCCCCTGTGTGATAGCACTCCATATTAGATTAAGCTGAGGAGAGTCACGGAGAGAGAGGCGGCGGGCTGACGACAACACACACAACACCCCCGGCTGGAGGTGTCGAGAGGGGAGGAGGAGACAGAAACGCAGAGGAGGCGAGAGAAGATGGGGGAGAAAACAAGAGGGGAGATAGAAAAGGGAGAGAACAGGAAGAGACGAGAAGGGAATATAGAGGAGAGGAGAGGAGATAGAAAAGCAGAGGTGGTGAGAGAAGATGGGGGAGAAAACAAGAGAGGAGATAGAAAAGGAGAGACCAGGAGGAGCGAGAGAAGGGAATATAGAGGAGAGGAGAGAGGAGAAGAATAAAGGATGCTTTCTGCCCCTACATGCTGTACTTCTTTGTAAATGGTAAATTTATATAACAGCTTTTATCCAAAGCGCTTTACAATTTTTGTTCCTCACATTCACCCGCTCACTCGCTCACCGACGGCGGAGGCGACCATGCGAGGTGCCGACCTGCTCATCGGAAGCAGTTAGGGGTTAACCGTTTCACTGCCACACGACAGCCGGTTAACCCTTTCACTGTGACAATACAGAAGGTTAGCCCTTTACTATCACACAACCGACGGCGATACTCCATCATTAGCATCATTAGCTCCGCGCTAATGATGGAGCATCGCCGTCGGTTGTGTGATAGTAAAGGGTTAACCTTCTGTCGTGTGGCAGTGAAAGGGTTAAGTGTCTCGCTCAAGGACATTTCGATAGGCTGCCGAGAGGAGCCAGAATCGAACTGGGAACATTCTGATTACCGGACGACCGGCGACCGCTCAACCTCCTGAGCCACTGTCGCCCTATATCTGTACACCTCTACTTGTGTCTGTACTATACCACTATATCTATAATAATAATAATAATTCATTTATTTTATATAGCGCTTTTCAATGACCCAAAGTCGCTGTATGTACTATACCACTATTTATCTATACACCTCTACGTGTATATGTACTACTATACCACTATATGTATACACCTCTACGTGTATATGTACTACTATACCACTATATGTATACACCTATACGTGTATATGTACTAGGCCTGTCCCCGACTAAGGATTTGTATAGTCGACTTTGTATGGCCAAAATTTGCAGATAGTAGTCGACTACCCCCCTGAATGAAAAATAAATAAATAATAATAATAATATATATTTTTTTGGATCATTCCATTTGGACTGTGGGGGGTGCTTAACACATTGAGTGCCAGCCATGCGGCGCGCTAAAAGCCTCCGTATGCCAGCAGCGTCCACTTCAATGATAGAGCTCTCATAATTTGAAAACGCATAAACTATGTCTTAAATTTAAATGTGTCTAATCTGGCCGTCGCTTATCAATGACTTGTTTGCAGTCAACATTGTCAAAACGGATTGTTTTTTTTTTAATCGGTTCATTTCCGTTTTATACCATTTTGAAAAACGCTTGTTTTTTTTAAGTTTCAGGAAAATATAAAGATTCTGTGATAATCAGCCTTTACTGGAATATTCTGGAATACACAAAAAAACGTTGTAATTTTTCTGCCTATTTATGAATCGTTTTAAAATAAACGCTAGATTATCGATAGTATGTGTACTTATGCACACTATAGAAGCGAGCTGAAAAATCGATTCTCTCATTTCCTGAACAGCACACACACACACACATAGGGCACACATTGATATCTCTGTGAAAAAAGTTCTGATTATCCTAAGACTGGTCAAATAGATTCCATACCTCAGATCAGATGTTCTCCAAAAAGATTATTCAAATTCCTGATCGCCATTCCAAATATCGATCGCGTTTATTGATCCAACGCTGGGTAGTGGAAATATGTATTCCACGCTGTTTTGGGGCTCTGCAATGAATCCAATCCTCTCGGCCGGGTGACTTGCCCGAGAAGTAAAATGAGGAAGCAGGATTTTTTCCCCCCCATGTGTTTCATTCAATCCATTCCAAAGGGGTGCAGTACCACAGGGAGAGACGATAGGGGGCGGTATTTTCCCAATGGAGCTCAGAGAGAGTTTGCAGCACTAACGTGAGACTAGATTGATGAAATATGAATTCAAATCGCTAATAAAAAAAAAGCGAGATATCTCGTCGCTGGCACTCAACGGTCGGCATGAACTAACAAGAAATCTTGTCGCTGGCACTCAAAGTATTAATATCTGAAGGAGTCGAATGCTCCTTGTCCTCTGCGAAAGCATGCAATTAGTCCACTGATGGATACATCTTGATATTTGTATAGTAGTGTGTTCATTAGACGGGTGAAATCCTCTTTTAGTGCCTCTGTGCCCGTTTTCTTAGGCAGTTAGCCTCTCCGGTATGCGCGCCATTAGCGTTAGCCACGATTCTAGGCATCTTTGCTTTTGGAAAGAATGATAAAAAAAATACAAATATTATCCCTTTTGTTTTTGCATTCGACTAAGAGGTTGGCCTGTCGACTACGGCTCCTTTCGATCGATTAGTCGACTATTCGAGGTCAGACCTAATATGTACTATACCAAAATATCTATACACCTCTGTATGTGTACTATATCAGTACTTCCTTACAAACAGCAGTAACACACACACACCACACACACACACAGTGGAGCGTCTAAGCTCAATAATAGGGAGGCAGGCAACAACAGGGCTCAGCGTGACTCAAATCAATAGAGGTAAATTAAAAGTGTGGAGGCCTCTAATGGCTGTGAATGAAGAAGGACTGCGGGAACGCTCCCCCGCTGGCAGGGGGGGAAAGAGGCCCTTCAGGGTGATTCAGGCTGCGGAGGAGGAGGAGGAGCGGATGACTCAACATGTCAACAGGAAGCCGGGACTCTACTTTATGGTCCAAACACTTGGACCCTGAAGGGAACTCTAATCATGATTTAACCCCTTCACTGCCACACTACAGAAGGTTGACCCTTTCACTGCCACACACTACAGAAGGTTGACCCTTTCACTACCACACTACACAAGGTTAACCATTTCACTACCACTACAAAAGGTTGACACTTTCATTACCCCACTACAGAAGGTTGACCCTTTCACTACCACACTACAGAAGGTTAACCCTTTCACTGCCACACTACAGAAGGTTAACCTTTCACTACCACACTACAGAATTGTAACCCTTTTCACTACCACACGACAGAAGGTTGATCCTTTCACTACCACACTACAGAAGGTATCACACTACAGAAGGTTAACCCTTTCACTACCACACTACAGAAGGTTAACCCTTTCACTACAGAAGGTTAACCCTTTCACTACCACACTACAGGCGGTTAACTGTCCTTCGGATGAGACGTTAAACCCGAGGTGAATGACTCCAAATTCGGTCGTTAAAAGAACCCAGGGCGCCTATAGCTAATAAAAGAGTAGGGGGTTCCCCGACGTTCCTGGCAAAATTCCCAATCAGGTCTCTGACATCAAGGCTAATCACCCCCCCCCCCCCCCCCCCCTTAATTAGCTGATATCAATCCATGTGTCGTCTCCTGATCCTTTCAGCCATTGTGTAGTGTGATGTGTGCCTGGTGCCAGTGTATGGCAGCCATTGAGCCTGCATAGCCCAAGGTTGGGAGCTACACAGTGGTGGTGAAGGAGGCAATTTCCACCATAAATTGTAAAAGGGCGCTTTGAGTCTGTCTAGAAAAAAGCGCTCTATAAATACAATGATCATTCATTCATTCATTAATTTAATGCACAGGCAGCAGAATGGTGCAAACAACAAACTGAGGCGTTTCAGCCCACAGCCCACATCAGTGGCGTACATGATTTATCAGTTATTATTACACTCTGCTGCTAACATATTACCCTGTATTGTATAGTTTGTATAGATAGAATATACGTTGTGTATTATGTTTAGTTTATAGTTTATTTTTAGCTTATTTAGTTTATAGTTATAGTCCGTTTAGATAGAATATATGTTGTGTACTATGTTTATAAATCTACTACGGTTGAGGGGAAAAAAACATTTCACGTTTTTTTTTAATGTATTTTAAAAAGCTGTGACAATAAAATTATCTGAATTTCTGAGGAAAATCTGAGTTTCTACTAATTCATGGACTCAGTGTATGTGATATATATTTACACATCACTATTAACCCCTCATTTCCCCTTCCCTCACAGATAAGATATTAGAAGCTATACGTAAAGGAGGTCAATGGGAATTTGATGCAGTCAAATCTTTGCTATGATGATTACAGGAGGACTGGACGTCAATATGATATATTTATTTTTAGGCTACACCTATCTGACCACCAGCAGGCTGCTGTGGGAGGAGGGTGAGTGAACACATGTAGAAAGAGTCTCGTCTGCACGTCTGCGAGTTGGACTCTGCCCTGCATTGATCAACCTACTTCTGCCAGAGTCTGAGAGCTCTTCCCACTGGGCTAAAAGGCCACCGAGAATGGACACACACACTGCATCATGCCCAAGCTACACAGAATGACACACACACACACACACATTTAGGGGGACACGGTGGTGCAGTGGTTAACACTATCGTCTCACAGCAAGAAGGTCCTGGGTTAGATTCCCGCTTGGGGACCAGGTTGCCAGGTACCCAGGTGGGGTATGCATGGTCTCCCAGTGCTCGCAAGAAAAACAGATAAACATGCACAGGGTTCCCATTACAACAGACATTGCTAAATGAAATTCAAGGACTTTCAAGTACTTTCCTAAGCACTATTTTTCATTTTAAAAGGGACATTTAAAAGGATACACTTATATAGAAAATAAATCGGATCCAATATTTATGGCTTAAAACTAGGGATGTCCGATATTATCGGCCGATATTGGCATTAAAATTTGATATATATATTTATTTAACCTTTATTTACCCAGGCAAGCAAGTAAGAACAAATTCTGATCTTATTTATTGTCAAAAGTATGCATAATGTGTTAATTCCACGACAAGAGATATGTAATGTTAATTACCTGAAATTATTCAGTTTTTTGGGGGGGGGAAACCCTGCATATATATCGGTATCGGTTGATATCGGTATCGGAAATTAAGAGTTGGACAATATCGGTATCCGTAAAAAAACCAACATCGAACATCCCTACTTAAAACCAATTTCCGACAATTAGTTACACTAAATAAAAAAAAATTATTTCTTGATTCAGAACAATTTTATCATGGATGAACAAAACTTTCAATGTGAATGGTTGATTTGAATTTCAATGACTTTTTAAGCAGCTTGTTAAAAATGGGGCTGTTTTCAATGAATTCCAGGCCTCGACTTTCTTTTGTAAAAAAATCAAGCAATTTAAGCACTTCCAAGGACCTTGTGCGAACCCTGCAAGCAGAACAGATCTCTAACGCTGTCGTGTCCCTGACGAAGACGGACAGGAGCACTTGGATTGGTCCCCGGGTGCGGCCCCACGTGTCTGGTCCCGGCAGACATCCCCTTGGGAGGGGGGGGGGGGGGGGGGGGGGGGGGGATGGGTCAAGCGCAGAGAACAAATTTCAGCGACCCAAACAAAAGTGCATGTGCGTTTCCTATCGCATGTGTGCGTGTTCACTGCATGACTACGTTGCAATGTGTGCTACGAATAAATACTTCTTCAAGGTCCAATCCGATCTTAATCATGCCCAAGCCACACAGAATGACACACACACATTTGCTGAACAGACACATTGACAGACAGACACACACACACACCTGCAACAGCTGTGACTGATGAGCACAGAGGAAGGAACTAAAGATGTCTGGGGGGGGCGGGGCATTTAGCCACAGTCTCCACAACCAGGTCGAGCCCGTTGTGCTGCAGACAGAGGGGCGTGCCGCTTAGGGAGAAAGCGACCGCTTAAACTAAAAAGGGAGTATTCCCTCGCCGCCGACGAACGGCTCAAAGTGAGAACAGTCTTCACTGCAACAAGTACAGGCGGATTTTTGAGGCCGGGAGTCGGGCAGGGAGACAGGCGGGGAGAGAGAGAGGGAGGGAGACAGGCAGGGAGAGAGGCGGGGAGAGAGGGAGGGAGAGAGGGAGGGAGAGAGGCGGGGAGAGAGGGAGGGAGAGAGGCGGGGAGACAGGGAGGGAGAGAGGCGGGGAGACAGGGAGGGAGAGGCGGGGAGACAGGGAGAGAGAGAGGCGGGGAGACAGGGAGGGAGAGAGGGAGGGAGACAGGCAGGGAGAGAGAGAGGGAGAGAGGGAGGGAGGGAGGGAGGGAGACAGGGAGGGAGAGAGGCGGGGAGAGGGAGGGAGACAGGGAGGGAGACAGGGAGGGAGACAGGGAGGGAGAGAGGCGGGGAGAGAGGGAGGGAGACAGGGAGGGAGACATGCAGGGAGAGAGGGAGGGAGACATGCAGGGAGAGAGGGAGGGAGACATGCAGGGAGACAGGCGGGGAGACGGGCACAGCGGGCGGCTGTCATGGAAATCCCAAGCACACTTCAGCAAGTGCGGGCAGATAACGCCATCACTCCTAAGCTCCGCAGCCCGGGCGGGAGTGATGAGGCGCGGAACACAAGATCAAGGTCTCCCGGTGGAAAATGTATGCGCCGCACGACAAGTGCGGGCAGAGGTTACCATGGAGACGAAGCATGTGACCGAGGTCGGGGGTTACGGGGGAATGTGCACCGCGCAGGAGACGGAAGTGACATCCTGCTGTTTTTCTTTTTTTCTTTTCTTTTTTGCCCCAAGTCTGTTTCTTCCTCCCGCTGCACATCAGTGGAGGGTGACAACTGAAAATACATCGCCCGCTGTGCAAATACATGTTCACAACAAAGAAATACATGCATAATTATGTTAAATGATTATGGTGTGGGCAGTGGCTCATGAGACCCCCCCCCCCCCCCCTCCCAATGGACAATGTATATTTACCATAATATATTGATCAATTTTACTGCTGCTACTTTTTTTTTTTTTTTTTTTTACTTAAGTACTGATTCTATGGTTTGTCCACCACAGACTAATTTTGAGTCCTTTATTGTGTGTCGATTTGAATGTTTATCAACTATTTTGGATACCTGAATTTCCCCAAGGGGATCAATAAAGTATCTACGGTATCAATCAATCAATCTAAATGATGTGATCTTTTCATTTTGGCCAACTGTGATTTCTGTTTCCTGATTGAAGGTATTGATAGGCTAGATGAGTAGGTTAGATGAATTTAAAAATAGCATTTCCTCAACATCTGGCTATATCAGTCCTATTCATTCATTCTCGTTTGACTTCCACGTCATACATAAATAAGTTGCTCTTTAATAATTACTGAGCCAAGCATCCCGATGACCAGAAAGAATTTGAACCGGCAGTGAATAATATGAATGAATATTAATGAATAGTATTAATAATTAACACATGTGCATTTCCTCAATGCCATCAGACATATCCCATTTCAATTAATTAATATTATTCACTGCTGGTTAAAATTATTTTCATTCAATTCATTTGAATTCATTTCCACTACACATCCAAGTGCTCATCTTAGCTGTAGTCGCAGCTGGTTTACGTTGCACAACGAACGCGCGTGTTGATCTGACAACATCAGTGTCTGTGTACATTCCCAGTTAATCTAGCCAACAGAATAAGTAGAACACACACAATCCTGATGTTACAGAGAGAGATTGTTGTCTGTGTGTATGTGTGTGTGTGTCAAGTCAAGTCAAGTCAGTTTTATTTGTATAGCACGTTTACAAATGACTAACAGCCAAACCAAAGTGCTTCACAACATGATAAAAAAACACATACAATGCAATAAAATACACTAGAAAAGAGGTAGAGTACAGTACAGTGCAAAGTGCAAAGTGCAAAGTGCAATAAAAGAGACAAGAAAATTTGATAAAAATGCAGAGTGACAGCTGACGTCATGTATAGATGCTGGGCTAGCTCTGGTCAAAGGCCAGGGAGAAGAGATGTGTTTTGAGCAAGGATTTAAAAACCTCCAGGCTCTGGGCAGATCTTATGTGGAGGGGGAGGCTGTTCCAGAGTCTGGGGGCAGCAGCAGCAAAGGCTCTATCTCCCCTGGTTTTTAGCCTGGTCCTAGGCACCTCCAGCAGCAGCTGGTCAGCAGACCTTAAGGCTCTGGATGGGGTGGGGTGATGTAGGAGCTCAGCTAGGTACGGTGGAGCCAGCCCATGTAGTGCTTTAAAAACAGTCAGTAAAAGTTTAAAATCAATACGGAAACGGACGGGGAGCCAGTGGAGAGAAGCCAGAACTGGTGTAATGTGGTCACGTTTCCTGGTACCGGAAAGCAGACGGGCAGCCGCATTTTGTACCAGTTGCAGGCGACGAAGCAGCAACTGGTCAATGCCGATATACAACGCATTGCAGTAATCCAGCCGGGTCGAGATAAAGGCATGGATCACCCTCTCCAGATCCTTCTGGGAGAGGTATGGTTTGGTCTTGGCTAGGAGTCTGAGGTGGAAAAAGCTAGTTTGGACCACCGAACTAACCTGCTTATCAAATTTAAAATTTCTGTCGAAGATTACTCCAAGGTTTCTGACAGAGGAGCGGATATTTGAGCCCAGGGGGCCTAGAGCAATGGCTGTAGGGTCAGGTGAATCATTACTAAATAAAATTATCTCTGTTTTGCGCTCATTTAAGTTGAGAAAGTTTGAACTCATCCATAATTTAATATCAGCCAGGCAATCTAGCAGTGGTTGTAATGTGACCTTGCCTTTTGCTTGTAAGGGTAGATATATCTGCACATCATCGGCAAAACAATGGAAGGACATGTTGTGCCTTGCAATGATTGAGCCTAAGGGCAACATATATAATAAAAAGAGGATGGGGCCCAGTATCGACCCCTGGGGCACCCCACAGGTAAGTGGGGCCGCTGAGGAGAAGAATTTTCCAAGCTGGACTGAGAAGCTCCGGTCAGTCAGGTAGGACTTGAACCAGCTTAGGGCGACGCCTGTGATGCCAACATGTTTTTCCAGGCGCGACAGTAGGACAGTGTGGTCTATCGTGTCGAAGGCGGCTGTAAGGTCTAAAAGCACGAGAATGGCGGGATTTCCAGAATCTGCAGCTAAAATTAGATCGTTTTGGACTCTCAGGAGGGCTGTTTCAGTGCTATGGCGTGGTTTAAAGCCAGACTGAAACTTTTCATGGATTTGATGAACATCTAAAAACAGTTTTAACTGGAGGTAAACTGCTCGCTCCAGGACTTTTGACAGGAAGGGTAATTGGGAAATAGGCCTGAAATTAGATAAAATAGAGGGATCAAGGTTTTTCTTTTTTATCAGGGGTTGAACCACAGCGTGCTTAAAGGCAGTTGGGACACAGCCAGAGCTGAGAGAGGAATTTACCATCAACAGAATAGTGGGCAAGACTGAATCAAGCACTTCTTTTAGAAGGCGAGAGGGAAGGCTATCTGAGGGGCAGTTTGTGGGCCGTAAGTGTTTAATTATGTCAGAGAGAGAGGAGGGAGAGACGGGCTGGAACTGCTCAAAAACAGCAGGCAGGGAGTGTAGGGGAGAAGGGGGGGGGGCTGGGAAGGCTGTAATGAGAACTGGTCTGAGAGCAGAGATTTTATCAATAAAAAACTTTAAAAAACGTTCACAGAGAGCAGATGATGGCACAACTGGGGAGACATCACGGGGGTTAATGAGGGAGTTAAGAATTTTAAAAAGAATCTGGGGCTTGTGGCAATTTGTAGAGATCAAATTGGAGATGTATTTGCATTTAGCAGTTTTGACAGCATTTTGATATGCAGATAGGCAGTCACGTAGGATTTTGAGAGAGACGTGGAGCTTATCCTTGTTCCACTTTCTCTCTGCACGCCTACATGTGCGTCTGAGAGCACGCGTGGAGTCATTTAGCCATGGTGTTTGGAGTGTTTTGCTGCGTTTGGACCTGAGAGGTGCAACAGAGTCTAAAATATTTTTGCAGGTCGAGTCAAACATTGAAATTAAATCATCTATATTAAAAACACAGTTTGCGCCCAAGGCGTGAAGTGGGGAACCGTTAAAAGCATCAGAAAAAAGCACAGCAGTCAGGGGGCCCAACGTACGCGAGTAGCGCGCAGGGGCATGGTCGTTCTTATGTAGGCACGGGGCTATTAAGGTAAACACAACAGGTGAGTGGTCAGAAAGACCTGCAGCACAGATGTCTGTTATAGAGACAGATATACCAAACGATAATACAAGATCTAACGTGTGACCTTTTTCATGTGTTGGGCCAGTGACTGATTGTATCAGATTAAATGAATCAATGAGATTTAGAAAGTCCCGGGATAGGGGTAGCAGCGGACAGCAGACATGAACATTAAAATCACCGCAAATTAAAATGTGGTCATATTTCACCATGATCCCAGCGAGAAAATCGGCAAAGTCTGTGATGAACTCCTTGTTGTATTTGGGTGGACGATAGACAACAGCACAGAACACGGGGGATGACAGGTGCAGTTCAAATGTTTGCAGCTCAAAGCTGCGTGTGTACGTGTGTGTGTTTAGCCCTTCCCATTTCATGTTCTTTTTACTCTTTTACTAGTTTTAGTCCTACTTATTTTATGTTTTTTTTGTTACTCTCTTACTAGTTATTATGTAGTTCTACACTGTAGCGCCTTGAGATTTGTTCCACAAATATAAAGTACCCCTACGACCTAGGGCCTACGTTTTGTGTGTGTCTATTCAGGTGTGTGTATCATCATGTACATCTGTGCGCTGTATGGGCGCATGCACGTGTGTGTGTGTGTGTGTGTGTGTGTGTGTGTGTGTGTGTGTGTGTGCGTGCGTGACCCAAGTGGTCAGACGAATAAGAAACAATTAGGGGTGCACGATATAGATTTTTTTACCCCGATACTTTCTGCTCCTCAAGGTCGATACCGATAACCGATGTATTTAATGTATATTCCTGTAGTTTTGACCTAACCAGATTCATCATGACATGAGCGTTACTACTATGAACAAAACAAAGCCAAGAGAACAGTTTCGACTCTTCAAATAAAGCGACTATATTTATTTTTCCAAATAAATATAATTTGAGTCAATCACAAAATTCACAATCCGTCAATGTCATTAACAATGTGTTTCCCTGAACAATGAGTGAACTAAAAAGTTAAAACCAACAGGTATTGTGCTTTGTCAGTAGGGATGGGTACCGTTCACATTTGAACCGATACGGTACCGGTACCTGTGAATCGATACCGGTACCCAACGGTACCTTTTTTCGGTACTTTAGTCTCTAAAAATGTAATCTACCTACCTCAGTTGTAAAAAAATAAATAAAAATCCAAACTTCAAATAACCACATTTTCGACAGTTTGGCTTGCCATTGCCCCGACTGCTTTGTTGTTGAATCAAGTCAAATCCTAAGTAAGCATATATTGTGCGTGTGAACGTTGACATGAAAATAAAAAAGTAAAAAATAAAAATAATAATAAATAAAAAAATAAATAAAAAAAATGTATTATCAGAGCTATCAATACTTTTATCGGGTTTATCGGGATGACGTCATAATTGCTGATATCGGCCCGATAATTATCGTGCATCCCTAGAAACAACAGACTCTCAACACCCCCTTCTTCCCACTGCCTAACCCCGAGGGCTCCTCTGTGAGTCAGCGCTGAGCTAAACACACAGTAATAATAATTACAGAGTGCATAACCGAGATAAAGCCACACGCACACACAGAGTAATGGCTTAACTAAGGTGAGCTTAATCCTGTGCGTCTGTGAAGGGGACCTGGGACAAGTGGTCATTAAATCAAGCCGTGGTCGAAAAACAGGCTGAACCCGCTGAGTGCTGGTCTGGTCGGGGGTTGGGCAGGGCAGGCCGGGAGGGGAGAAGAAGACCAGTATATTATGGGCGTTTCCAAATCTGGGGACCGATCCAAGTGCTCCCGTCAGTCTTCGTCAGGGACGATCTGTTCTGCGTGTTTTTCCATTGGGGTTTATCTCTTTTTCTGAAGGGGAAACCCTTGCGAGCACAGGGGGAGAGAACATGCAAACTCCATGCCGAAAGGCCCAGAGTCGAGATACCCCACCTGGGCACCTGGCAACACGGTCTCCCCAACCCAGGACCTTCTTGCTGTGAGACGACAGTGTGTGTGTGTCGTGTGTCATTCTGTGTAGCTTGGGCATGATGCAGTGTGTGTGTCCATTCTCGGTGGCCTTTTAGCCCAGTGGGAAGAGCTCTCAGACTCGTGTTGTCAAAAATATCGAAAAATCGATACATATCGATTCTGAATATTTAAAACGGTTTCAATACTCATTTCCCGAAATATCGATATTTAATTATTCATAAAAAATAAAAAATAAAAAAAGATTTGTATAATGAAGTTGCATTGTTCATTTCAATACCTGTAATAGTACAGTAGTCCACACACACACACACACACACACACACACACACACACACACACACACACACATGCATTCAGTTAAGTCGGAATATGACTGTAATACAAACAGTTCAGTTTGTCAGGTACATGCAACACAGATTACAGTGTTTACATCCGTCTGCTTGAGAAAATACCATGTTCTACAAAAAAATTTATTGAAGTGAGATGAACAGTTATTTTTAAATGTGTGATCTAAAGATAAACTAAGGGTTTTAAAAGTGTTATATTTATCTTCTCTTATAGTACCAGAGAGAAGCTGAGGAGAATCAACCAGCAACAAAAGCTAAATTTATAAAAATAAAAATAAAGATTTGTTTTCTTTTTCTTTTTTAAATTTAAGATTGAACCTTTTTCCCTGTGGTATCGAAAATGGTATCGAATATCGATAGTTTTCAAGGTATCGTATCGAAGTTCGAAATTCCAGTATCGTGACAACACTAGACTCGGGCAGAAGTAGGTTGATCAATGCAGGGCAGAGTCCAACTCACAGACGTGCAGACGAGACTCAACCTAAACAGACAACGACTCCATTGGTCGGCTCCACACGGTTTCCCCTCAGTAACCAATGAGGGGGGAAAAGGCCGACACGAAAGCATTGGCCGTCGATTCACTATACCGTTCTCTTTTGCCACTAAAACGCAGAGCTGGGACCTGTGTGAGCGGAAAAACAGAAGTAAATTCTCATCTCTCACGGTGTGTAGGGCTGAGCCCAAACGTTCGGACCTTCGTTACGTTGGCATTCAAATTCTAAATCAACATTCGAAATGTTTGTATTAAAACTGATGAGTTACATTCATTAAAGAAAGTTGATTTAATAAAAAAAAAATACTAATTTAATCAGATTAATGACTTTATTCAAATTGAGGATTTAGTTTGAGGAAATTAATAAAAGAAAAAAATATATATATATTTTTTTTAATAATTTTGTTTTATTATTATTAAAAACGAAGGTTCGAACGTCCGTTGGAAAAACCCTGACGAAGTTCGAAGGCCCAAAAACAGGCTTCGGGGAAACAGCCCTATATCACGGTGCCGCGATGAGCCTCGCACCTGGTGTAGCCGTGAGCCGCTGCTCTCCTAACGAAGATGTTCCGGGGGAATGTAAACAAATCTCCTCTCAAAAGAAACAACACGTAGTCCTCCTCCTCCTCCTACGACGAGCTCCCGGCTCCGGAGGAGGAGAAGCACACGGTAACTCCCACCGTGCAGCCGGGGTGTTTACAACACACGGCCAAGGATTAAGAAAAGCTAGCTGTAATTCTTCAAAACGCATACGGGTGCAGTCTGACCTAGTTTCTGTTCTTCTATCTGTCAATATACTCCCGTTCCTCTGGCCGTTCTCCGACCTCGACCCACCCTCCCTCCCCGTCACAGCCCCTCTGACCCCTCGTCCCGGTTCTCTCCGTCTCCTCGACGGGGAGCAAAGTGCACACACACACACACGTGCACACACACACACACACGTGCACACACACACACACACACACACACAAACACTGGCCAATGGAGGTGCGTGTCCTCGCTCCCTGAAGCAAAGGAGAGCGTTTGCGAGAGTGGAGAGAGGAGACACTGTTACTGGAAGGGAGAGAGAGGGAGGGAGAGAGAGGGGGGGGAGAGAGAGAGATGGAGAGAGACAGAGAGATAGATAGAGAGGGGAGAGAGAGAGAGATAGAGATGGAGAGAGACAGAGAGAGAGATAGATAGATAGGGAGGGGAGAGAGAGATAGAGGGAGAGAGGGAGCGAGAGAGGGAGCGAGAGAGAGAGAGAGAGAGAGGGAGAGAGCGAGAGATAGAGAGCGAGAGATAGAGAGCGAGAGATAGAGAGCGAGAGATAGAGAGTGAGAGAGAGCGAGAGATAGAGAGTGAGAGAGAGCGAAAGAGAGCAAGAGATAGAGTGCTAGATAGAGAGAGAGCGAGAGAGAGCGATGAATGAAAGGAATAGAGGGGGGGGGGGGAGCTGGCAGAGGAGAGAGGATTCCCATCAAAGCCATAAAGCCTACGGTGGGTTACAGTTACAGTTACGTCACTCCTTGGAAGGGTCTCCACTTCACAGCCCCGTTGTGTGATAGTAAAGGGTTAACCGGCTGTCGTGTGGCAGTGAAAGGGTTAACCTTCTGTGTATTGTCGCAGTGAAAGGGTTAACCGTTTGGTAGCGCGGCAGTGAAAGGGTTAAGGGCCGACGATGACATCACGGAAAAATGTTCTAATGCCGATTATCGTCTCTCTCGAATGATTGCAATTAACAAATTGTCTCTCGTTCAGATTAGATCTCAGTAGCAAACAGTGTCAAGTGTACTGGGCGGCTCCCAGGTGTGACTGTGTGTAGCAGGACGTGTGCTGCTGAGCAAACACAAAAAGCGTTAAGAAAGAAATCATAAGAAGCCCCCCCCCCCCCCCCCCCCCCAGGTGGTCCAGGTGACACTCAAAGAGAGATCCCAGGTCGTTAACGTTAAACGATCGCTCGCTCGCAGCGTAAGCTAGCGCACCTCAGCTCGGCTCATCGATTCATTTTTACAAAACACAGGAACACACAGAGAGGTATGCGTGTTAACAGGAAATAAACCTGTTCTGCAGTTAGAGAAACACGAGGAGCTTCTTCTTCTCAGCTTTAATCGCTGACGCGGCACCACAGTACAAGTGAAAGTCGAGGAGGGAAGCAGCCTCTGGCGACGCACGGCTCCGTGCACGCTCCTGACGTGCACAGTCCTGGCGCGCAGCGCCGCGGAGTGCTTTTTCTGCAGCTGGGGGGCAGCTTGTGTTAATATCGTGCAACTAGGGGTGTAACGGTACACAAAAACCACGGTACGGTACGTACCTCGGTTTTGAAGTCACGGTTCGGTACAGTGGGTTTTCGGTACAGTGGGGGAAAGTTTGGCTTTCCATGTTCCACTCAGGGGTGATGTAGTGTGCAGTAACTAATTGTACTTGTAGGGCTGTCAACGAATATTCTATATTGAAATTAATAAATCGACTTGTAAAAAATAAAAAAAACCCTGGTGTTAGTGGTTAACAATGCTGTTGTATTCGTTCGGTACACAGCTATACTGAACCTAAGGTGGTCCAGTACTGAAACGGTTCGGTACGGATACCTTTACACCCCCACTCGCAACTGCATTCAAGGATGAAGATGATCTGACCTCTCCCTCTCTCCGCACTATGTTAGCGCCGTGACGGAGCAGGAGAAAGAGGCGGTGGTGGCAGAAGTACACTGTTCCTTTACTTAAGTAAAAGTAGAAATGCCCAGATAAATGAGTACTCTGGTAAAAGTAAATGTCATCCATTCAAATTAAAAGTAGAGAAGTATTTGCTATTGAATGTACTTAAGTATTTAAAGTAAAAGTATGCATTCTACATGAGGTTTGTCTATCCCAGTCTTTGGGAGTGTTCAAACCTCGATCCAGTGCTTGGGGGCGTTCAAGCCTTGATCCATTGACCTCTACTATAGGTCATGTTAAAGTGGTGTGTGGTCCAGTTATGCTGCTCTGATTAAAGGTGATGTTAAAGTGGTATGTGGTCCAGTTATGTTGCTCTGATTAAAGGTTATGTTAAAGTGGTATGTGGTCCAGTTATGTTGCTCTGATTAAAGGTTATGTTAAAGTGGTATGTGGTCCAGTTATGCTGCTCTGATTAAAGGTGATGTTAAAGTGGTATGTGGTCCAGTTATGCTGCTCTGATTACAGGTCATGTTAAAGTGGTATGTGGTCCAGTTATGTTGCTCTGATTAAAGGTGATGTTAAAGTGGTATGTGGTCCAGTTATGCTGCTCTGATTACAGGTCATGTTAAAGTGGTATGTGGTCCAGTTATGCTGCTCTGATTAAAGGTGATGTTAAAGTGGTATGTGGTCCAGTTATGCTGCTCTGATTACAGGTCATGTTAAAGTGGTATGTGGTCCAGTTATGCTGCTCTGATTAAAGGTCATGTTAAAGTGGTATGTGGTCCAGTTACGCTGCTCTGATTAAAGGTTATGTTAAAGTGGTATGTGGTCCAGTTATGTTGCTCTGATTAAAGGTTATGTTAAAGTGGTATGTGGTCCAGTTATGCTGCTCTGATTAAAGGTTATGTTAAAGTGGTATGTGGTCCAGTTATGTTGCTCTGATTAAAGGTTATGTTAAAGTGGCATGTGGTCCAGTTATGCTGCTCTGATTAAAGGTTATGTTAAAGTGGTATGTGGTCCAGTTATGTTGCTCTGATTAAAGGTTATGTTAAAGTGGTATGTGGTCCAGTTACGCTGCCCTGATTAAAGGTTATGTTAAAGTGGTATGTGGTCCAGTTACGTTGCTCTGATTAAAGGTGATGTTAAAGTGGTATGTGGTCCAGTTATATTGCTCTGATTAAAGGTAATGTTAAAGTGGTATGTGGTCCAGTTATGTTGCTCTGATTAAAGGTGATGTTAAAGTGGTATGTGGTCCAGTTATGTTGCTCTGATTAAAGGTTATGTTAAAGTGGTATGTGGTCCAGTTATGTTGCTCTGATTAAAGGTTATGTTAAAGTGGTATGTGGTCCAGTTATGCTGCTCTGATTAAAGGTTATGTTAAAGTGGTATGTGGTCCAGTTATGTTGCTCTGATTAAAGGTGATGTTAAAGTGGTATGTGGTCCAGTTATGTTGCTCTGATTCCGTCCTCTTGAAGTTGACAAGTCAGTTGACACGAGTAAAAAGTACAATATTTCCTTTGAAATGTAGTGGAGTAAAAGTATAAAGTTGCCTAAAATGAAAAAAACTCACGTAAAGTACAAGTAGCTCGAAATCTACACAATACTTTCGTAAAAAGTAAAAATACATAGTTACTTTCCCCCCACTGGAAAGTGGCTACGTTCTACTAAATGCCCTGCATGTGCCTGCCAAACGTCCTTGGCAGAAGATCGCCGGTGACTGAGCGAGTGACCGCGGTTTGCCGAGCATGGCCGGCAGCGGCAGGCCCGGTGTGCCGTGGGAAACAAGAGACCCTACCCCTGGGCACCCAACCAATCTTTCACCGTCAACTAAAAACACACTTACAGTACCGTCTTCTGCTATCATGCACTCTTCCTACTAGGGCTGTCCCCGAAGCCTGTTTTTGGGCTTCGAACCTTCGTTTTTAATAATAAATATTTTTATATAAATATCCTCAAACTAAATCATCAATTTGAATAAAGTGATTAATCTGATTAAATTAGTATTTTTTTTTATTAAATCAACTTTCTTTAATGAATATAACTCATCAGTTTTAATACTATAATATTAGTGTAGCTTAATCTTTATCTGCAACTGTGAAGAAAAACCCCATTGGTTTAAAAAGAATGAATAGACACATATATATAAAAAAATAATACATTTAAAAAATAATTTTGAATGTTGATTTAGAATTCGAATGCCAACGTAACGAACGAAGGTCCGAACGTTCAAACGTTTGGGCTCAGCCCTACTTCCTACTATACCAATAATGTCTCTACTATCTACTACTATGCACTCAACACTGCAGCACTCAAAGTTTCAGCACCGTTTGATGAAACATCTTACTTACTCAGCTGAAAAGAGTCGTACCCTTCCTGCTGACTTGTCGTACATAACTTGTTGTAAGTCGCTTTGGATAAAAGCGTCACCTAAATGAATAAATGTAAATAAAAATTTATAAATAATTGTCAAAATCCAAAAGTGTGCCAGGATTGGTCGTACGTGGGCTTGCGACGAGATCCCCGCTACTCAGTGTGCCACACTGCAACCATAATCTCACCACGACCTCTCCTGCGGAGATTTTGCCTATTTAACGGGCAGCTTGCTCTGGAAGCAAATGAGCAAGTGGGTGACACAATTTTAAATGTTGACCAATTTGCCAAAAGATGAGCTTTTATTCGAAAGTTAATATAGAAGGGGACGTTTGTGTTAAAATAACTGCACTAAAAGAGGACGCAGGAGCTTCAGAATTTGCCCCCCGATACGACACCGTCGCCGACATGCAGAACCTAGATTTAGCGAGGTAATCTCAGGTTTAACACTGGGTTTTCAGTGTCGCAGTGTCTCAGGAGGTAGAGATCGACAGTGGCTCAGTTCCCAGTTCGATTCCCGCTCCTTGAGCAAGACACTTAAGCCCTAACTGCTCCCGATGAGCAGGTCGGCACCTCGCACGGTCGCCTCCACCGTCGGTGTGTGAATGTGTGAGTAAATGGGTGAATGTGTGAGGCATAAGTTGTAAAGCGCTTTGGATAAAAGCCGCTATATAAATGCACCGTTGGCGTTTACAACAGACTTCTTACAGAGAGTGGGAAAACCTGGGTCGACTAACCAACCTGATGGTGGTTGACGGTGATGGAGTGTGGCTGTGGTTGTCAGGAGCAGTGAAGCCAGCTGCGGCAGAGATGCCCTGGGTCTGTTGAGCTTGTAGCGTGAGCCCCCAGGTGTGTGAGACGAAGAAAGACAATTGCACCGATTGATTTGATCTCTAGAGACAACCGATTTGTAGACAATTGAAATGTGTCGTCACTCAGTAGTACTCCTAGCACGCAGTCTCTCTCTACCTGACGTACCGATTAGAAGGGGCGACAGTGAGTGGGCGGTCAGGTGGCGTAACGGAGATTTCGTTCGTCACCAAACCCCGGAGCGGCTGGATTCGTTTGTTCGAATCCAGCTCACAGCTCCGGGGTTGTCACCAGCTTGGCTGGCCGTTCACACTAATACAATTGGCTGTATTAGAGGGTGGAAAAGCTGGCGGGGTGGGTCCGGGTCGTTGTAAACAGCGACTCCTACAGTTCGGTCGGGGCGCCTGCTCAGCGCGGATAGGATCTAAGGGGGGTAGTGTGATCCTTCCACATGTTACACCCTCTCGGTGAGAGTCCGTGCTGCCAGGTGAAAAGAAGCGGTTGATTGGCTAGACGTGTGTCGGAGGAAGCACGCGATACTCGCGATAGCCTCCACTCTCCCAGACCGACTGTGGGGGGTAAGTGCGCAGCGACCAGGAAGGGGATTGGGAATTGGCATAACGGCTAACATTGGGATGGGAGAAAATCGGAGGAAAATTATTTAAAAAAAAAAAAAAAAAAAAAAGAAAAAGGGGGGCGACAGTGGCTCGGGAGGTAGAGCAGTCGTCTGGTTATCCGGAGGTTCCTGGTTCGATTCCCGTGCAGCATGTCGAAGTGTCTTTGAGCAAGACACTTAACGGCCTAACTGCTCCCGATGACCAGGTTGGCACCTTGCATGGTCGCCTCTGCCGTCGGTGTGTGATTGTGTGAGTGAATGGGTAAAAATGTGCCATTAAGATATAATAAACTAGTTTGTGGAAAAAGAGACGTCAAAAAGTTGGCTAATTACTATTATTAGCTCATAAAAAAAACATGCGAGTAGCAGTTTTTATTATTATTAAGAATAACAAATATACCATGATATACAGTATATAGTTACCGTCCAAAATTCGAAATATACTGTGATATAGATTATAGGCCATACAGCCCACACACCTAATGAGTTAAGACAAGCTTTCTCTAGGCTTTTGAAAATATAGGGGATACTTTGCTGGTCATGGAGCAGCTGAGATAAGAGAGAAAACTACAAAAGGCATTTTTATTTCTTTAGTCGGGGTGACCCCCACCCAGACAATTTCACCATACCTGAAGACGGCATAATGCCGCATCAACTTTGCCCCCCTCCCGCCTCCCCTCCCATTCCGTGTTCGTACCTTTCACACAGAGCGCCATGGAGGAATAATGGGGTAGGATTCACGGCTTGAACAGGCAGCGTGAAAGGGGCTGGTGACACACAAAGATTCCTCCACAACAACAACAACAACTCAACGGATCCCGGTAGAGTGAAGGCCTATTGACCATATTCACAACGCCAGATTTTGCTCTCATGTCATCCTCAGGTTGGGATTTCTTTCCACATTCGTGTTCCTTCCGATGTTCTCACATCTCTCTCACTTCACGTTTCAGCTAAATCGTCTCAAAATGCCACTTGATTATTGTTTATGCATCATTAGTATCTGCACATCCTTTTACAGGCTGGCAGGCACTCTAAGAAAATAGATTAGGTTACACTTGAGTGAGCACTCAAGTAATTCAATTCTGAAATGCATGTGTCACCACTTAATCCGTGGCAATCTTTTCTTTTTAATCGCCCCAGTGTCCATTCACAAAAGACAGCAAGACATGGCTGCGATAGGTGAACGACGAGGAGAGAGGGGGACACAAAAAGGACAAAGACATCACCTATACTATGGACAAATTCATCATCATAATAAAACGCAGCTATACGCGGCACACACACAAAGAAAAATGAAATAACCCATATTATTAATGGGTTAGTTAACCGATAGGGTGAAAAGCTAAATGCTTCACTGACAGACACCCTGGGGAAAGTGAACGCCACCTTGAGTTAATCATTTATGTGTCATTCATCCTGAGCTAAAACCACCGCAAGAGCAGAGAACGGTAACAGCAGCGATGACAGGATCCAGGCTTCTGGAGAGACCAGAGGAGTCATGGAGTCATGTACATGTACACACACACGTACATGTACATGTACACACACACACACACCGCGCGCTTGTTAAATTCAATGTATTTATTTTCCACTTTCATAGTGTTCCATTTGTGACCCAGGTGAACTAGACCACTGGCTCCAAAACCTGTTTTCCATGTTAAAGACCCTACAATACACACACATTAGACCACAGATCTGCATTAGATAATATGGGAAGTGCATTAGTTAGATAACAGTCTACGCTGTGGGAGGGGAGATAACAGTGGATAGTCTCTAGGGACTAGGATTGGGTACCGTTCACATTTGAACCGATACAAGTGCCAGTTCCTGGAATTCGGTATCGGTACCCAACGGTAAATTTTTCCGGTACTTAACTTAAAAAAAATTGTATTTCGGGCGGCTACGTGGCATAGTGGGCAAGGCGCTCGCCACGAATGACGGAGACGCTGGGCTTGCCTGTTCGAGCCCAGCGCTCCACATTGCTTTCAGTTTAGCTGGTCATTCATACTAATACACATTGGCCGTATTAGGGGGTGGGAAACTGATGGGTGGGGATCGGGCGTTGTGGACAGCGACTCCTACAGGTCGGTTGGTGCGCCTGCGCAGTAGAATCAGGAAGTGTCGGGGGCAGCGTGAGCCTCCCACGCGTTACTCCTCGCCACTGAGAGATCGAGCTGCGCAGGTGAAAAGATGCGACTGCTGTTACCTCAAGTACCGGAGGGGACTTGTGCTATGTATGACTTAGTCCACATTGCAGCCGGCTTGTGGGAGGCAAGAAACAGCGTCCGTGACAGGGGAGGGTTGAATTGGATGATACGAAATTGGGATGGGAGAAAAATATAGAAAAATGGGAGAAAAAAGTGGATCAAAAAAATTTTATTTCAAGAATACAAAGAAAAAAAGAAAAAAGAAAAGGTCCAAACCTCTCAATTTCAACATTGTTATTTATTTAGAACATTTAGTTATTTATTGTTGTAACACGCCACACAAAATAAATCGCATGATCATGTATTATGTTTTTTAAATATCAACATTATCTGGCCATCCTCGGTAGATATTATCAAACTCCTCTGACCTCGTCTGGTCTTTCCAAAGACCCAAGAGACGGGACAGTAATATATATATTTGTGGAAAAGGCTCCCTCTTGTCTAGTATATTACACTCATATACTAAACATGTAAAAGGTACCCAAATTTGGTACCGATTGATCTAGCATGAATGGGTACTGTGTGTACCGATGTAATTCGGTCGGTACCATTAAAAAAAGGTACCGAATTCGGTACCCAACCCTACTGGGTGGGTACACTGACTGAGAACCACTGATCCAGGCCTTACAGGCCTCCAAGGAGCTGGAACGGGACAGGGGTGTGGTTGTGTGTCGGGACAGTCAGTCAGCCGGCCGGCTATCACACCGGCCGCTGTAATGTATGGAATGACGAGAGGAGACCTTCAGATGGACCTCCAGAGAGAGAGGGGGGGGGGGGGGGGGGGTAAGAACACTTAATTGACCTATCTCAAAACCCTGCCCTCTTTCCTCCAATCGCGACCGTCGCTTCCCCTCGGACAAACTTAGCGTCTGAGTGCTGGCGTCTAAAATAAGCCCCTCTCTCCTCTCCTCTCTCCTGGTCCCCGAGCCCCCCCCCCCCCTCTGCCTGCTGCCGTTTCACACCGGCGTGGTGCAGATGGAGACGGCAGCATCGTTCACACGTGGCAGCTGGCCCTCTGGTCACAAGGGCCACAGAGCGCGAGGGGGCCCCGTGCCAGGGCTGAGGGGCAGCAGCCTGGGTTCACGCCACACGAGGCGCTCTGTGTTCTCCTGACAAGAGGCCTGGATGTAGCAGAGCTGCCCTCGACTGAAGACGCTCTTAAGTTTACGGTTTTGTCGACTAATTGCTTAGTTGATTTATTCGTCAAAAGTGTGATCATAAATCACAAAAGCTAAAAGCTGAAAGGATACTGTGGGTTCGAGTCCCTGTGATCATAAATGACAAAAGCTCAAGTTAAAAGGATGTGGTTTCAGTGATAATCAAACCGTAAACAAAAAGGACTATTAGGATGTTAGATCTTAGTTTTTCTCATAATATGTGTAAGAAACTTCAGAATGTTATCTTTCAAAAGAGACCAGGCTTATGCATGTGCTATAAGTATAAAGTATAAAGATACGCTTTTAAAAAAAAGTATGCAGTCCTCAAGTTCAAGTTAAAAAATTGCCACTTTTCTGGGTGCCTGTTGAGGTTAAAAGTGTAAAATTGCATTCCGTGCATCGTAATCGTGCAGAAAGACCTCTTTAAATATCACATTTACTAGAGATGTTAATATTTTCACTAGGGCTGTCTTAAATACTTCGAAGCTTCGTTCGATGGCACGAGCTTCGAACATAAAAAAAGAAAAAATCGAAGTTAAAAAATAAAAATAAAAAAAATCTCAAATCTTGCGCCTCCATTCCAATGAAACGAAAGTAAGCGGAGCCTTCCCGCCTCCATTCCAATGAAACGAAAGTAAGCGGAGCCTTCCCGCCTCCATTCCAATGAAACGAAAGTAAGCGGAGCCTTCCCGCCTCCATTCCAATGAAACGAAAGTAAGCGGAGCCTTCCCGCCTCCATTCCAATGAAACGAAAGTAAGCGGTGCCTCGACTCCACCTCTCTACAACAAGCATGTGGAGATTATCTGTGTTGAAAACAACAAGGACATGTGCAGCAGACATGTCGACGAAGAAGTCATCAGACGTGTGGTTACACTTTAAAATATGCAAAGACAATGCCCAAAAAGCAGAGTGCCAGATATGCCAGAAGAAAATGGCATATCACAACTCTACAACAACTTTGTCAAATCACCTAAAAAACATAAGTATTGTTGTACACGACTGCGACGCCACACAAAACATTAATAAGGCTATGCCTATGCTGCTATGACTAATGTGTTACCAAGTTGGCTAATTTAATTGTAATTATCTGCTTTTGTAGGTGCATTGTCTGATATAATTATAAATTATAAATTAAATATAATATAATTGTTTGCTTGATAGACGAAGGTTGCAACATAATTATGTAATGTCATGTCGTTGGCTGTGAGAGCAGCCCCACTGCACCCAGGCAGCGCAGCCGAGTGAAACCTTGTCGAAAGGGGCTACTTAATTAATTAATCCAATCCACTTTATTTATAGAGCACATTTAAAAACAACAAAGTTTACCAAAGTGCTGTACAAGTCCCACAACATAAGAAAAAATAATAATATATATATATATATATATATATATATATATTATAATTAATATTATTATTATTATTTATTTTTAATTTTTTCGAAGCTTCGAATTAAAATCGAAGCTCGGCCCCGAAGCTTCGATTGCCAAAAAAAGCTTTGAAGGTCAGCCCTAATTTTCACAAAGCATCTCATTCGGCATGGAAAATGAAGCATAAAAATTTAAACAAAGTCTATCAAACTGATTAATCAACTAAACCTTAAAGGATAAGACCGGTGTAAGAGATGCATCTTCTTATTGTCAACACAGCCCTATGAAAAGAGCAACACCAACAATGCATTTCTTCTACTTAAGTTACAAGTTAGTAAGGTCCGCCCGGCCGACACCAGATTATATCTCATACACAGAAGTCATAGAACTCGCATTGTTTAAAAACAAAAAACACTAAAACAGAGCTGTACTGTTTGTACGATTTCCTGGAATTACTGTATGAAGCGACGGCGATCACTTCAAGTCTGCTTGAACCAGAACTAATAGAATAGAATAATCAAATCAAATCAAATCAAATCAAATCAAATGTATTTGTAGAGCCAGTATAGTACAGACTTTGAGATATTTGTATGGCGAACACTTCTGTTCTGGAGATTGCTCAGAAACCCCTCCTATTGTCAATATACACAAGAAGACATGCATCCTCTGAGTGCCCGATGTCTTTAGTTTGTGCTTGTAAAGTTTAATGAGGCTGTGGTCACAATAGGTCATTTTATACAGTGAAGTCAAAATTGTCTCACTACAATAAAATAGCTACTATGGCGACTAACATCATCACACGGCGTAAATACAATTGGGCTCAGTGGATCCACAAGAGTGTAGCTTTCCAGTCAAACCCAATTCATGCAATTCCAGGACTGTTTAGGGACCCCAGTATGCAGATATATTCAAATACACATTTTTGGAATAAGTTAAAATAACACATTTATACTGCAGTGCACACAAAGAAACCGCATGGATTTTGCCCAAGACTGCATGGGATTAGCATAAAGTGGCCATGTCTGTAAAGGAGAGACTCATGGAGCCCATTTTCATTCGGATATCATGAGGTGAGAGGTCAAGGGGACTCCTTTGAAAACGCCCGTGCCATTTTTCCCCTCACCAAAATGTTGCCTAACCTCAGAGCATTATTATTACCCCCCTTCCCGGCAAGGTAGCATGATGCAGTCGGTACAGATGGATTCCTAACGCTGTCTAGTTTCCTACGACACCGGTATCTTCCCTCTAGCTTTAAACAGCCCCTTACACTAGTACAGCCTCTCAAAGACAGTAATGTCGAGACCCGTGGGTCTCTTCTGAAGGGTTAACCACGCTGCTCAAACAGAGCATAGGGCCAAGGGGTCAAGAGAAGACAAGTGTCCACTTGGGCCACCGGCGATGTGGCTCTCAAGAAGAGCCGGGGCTTTGGACCGGCGGCGAGTCCACGGCTGGAGAGGAATGCCATTATCAAAACACCAGGGCAGAGAATTTGCAGCAAGCGGCACACTGGCCAATAATTAACAGACAGCACTCAGCACACACAGACGGAGTGGTTAAACGCTGAGGAAATTACCACAGTTCAGCACCCCTCCCTCCTGCTTTCTGCTCACTGGCAGAGACTAAACGCTGAGGAAATGACCACAGTTCAGCCCCCTCCCTCCTGCTCACTGGCAAGAGACTGAGCGCATTCCCCCGTCAATAGCAAGCAACACACGGTCAACTGGAGATATGTTAAAGAAAACGGCTCAAAACATACCTTTTAAATAATCTTTATTTTATCGTCTTATTTTTACTTAAATATTTTTTTATCATTTTATTTGTTATTTTTTTAACGTCTTCTTTTTTTATTGTTTACTTAGTGTCTAATTTTGCTATTATTATTAAAAAAATATATTATCCTTTTGTTTATTTTTTTTATGTAAAGCACTTTGAGCTGCAATCTGTATGAATGGTGCTATATGAATACAGTTATTATTATGTTTAAACATTTTTTTTTTTTTTAAAAGGTATCAAGACCTCTGACATTACAATTAGCGGCGGCTTGACATGGAAATGTCACGACAGCTTATGATGACCACAAAGCACAGAAGGGGCACATTGAGGCCATGCCTTTAACGGAGCGCGATGAACCGCACCGGTTGATTAATAATCATAATAGCAGCCATTCTAAAAACAGCATGTAAGTTACTATACGACAGCGGGGCGTGTAACTGAGAGACAATGCCACCGACACACAGGGCAAGTGGAGCCAGCAACAATTTGAGGTTCTATTTATAAATGGGGGGGGGGGGGGGGGGGACACACGGTCACTGGAAGACTCCACCATGGCCGAGGGACGTTTGATCGACATTAGAGAGAGACACAACTAAAGCCATGGGAAACTAGGCTACCTCATCGTCCCGCAAATATAACGATAAGTACGAGGCAGAGGTAGTTCATTGGCCTCCATTAGACGGAGAGCCCATGCTGTTTTAAACCAGCAGGGCTCGAACGTGCAAGTTCATATTCGACTTGGTAGCATTATTCTGAGTAGGGTGGGAATTGAATGGCTCATGAAAACAAACGTGCTGTCAGGTAATCCAGGCCTGTATTTGGACAATATTGCACTAGGTATTGGTTTATTTTCTTTCTATTATAGTTAGGCATGTCTCACTTACAGCCTAATAATCATCTTACACCTCTCCCCCGGCTGTGTTAACTTTGCGTAGTCTCAAACGACAGAAAAAATAAATAAATATAATAATAGAGTTATCCAGTCTGTGAAACAGAACGCATGAATATATATATATTTGTATATATACTCAAAACTGAGCATCTGAACATGAAACCTTTTGCACAATTGCACAGCTCTTACATATTCTATTCCACTGTATTTTTATTCTAATTTAGTGTAGCCTATATACTTACTTACATCCTGCCCAATTGTACAGCCCTGTCCTATATCACATTCTATTGTATTTGTATTAAAAATTTGTTTATATATTCCATTTTATTTTAATTGTCCATTAGTGTTGATGCACCAAACGACCAAAACTAATTCCTTGTATGTGCAAACTTACTAAGCATTAAAGACCTTTCTGATTCTGATGGACTGAAACAACTACTCCAAAGTGGAGTTGTTCCGATACCGATACCAGTATCGGAAATGCCGCCGATACTGCCTAAAATGCTGGTATCGGTATCGGCGAGTACCCTCTAATGTTGCGCTCCGATACCATATGACGTAATTTATCAACAACACTGCGGACGTTGGGCTCTGTAGATATACCCTACTCGCTGAGTGAGCATTATAAAACAAACGTGTGCTTAATCGACCGTGAATTAAAGTGTCAATTGCCATTTGTCATTTTAACAGCAGAGCAGATACTTTCTTAAAATGCCATCGTCCCGACAGAGCGCTGTTGACGGGGAGCTCTGATGAGTTTGCTTGGTGGCTGGTGTTATTAGCATTGAACAGCTAACCGAAAGCTAGCTTTGACGTTACCTTGGCTAAAGTTGGGGCTATTCATAATCCAGCAATAATGGCTGCAAGCAAAGTACAGCAAGTTGGCAAAGGAGTATTCCAAGTTAAATCACAATGTCACCAGTAACGTTACAGTCTTCTATGGTCTTTCCATAGATGCTAGCTAACCGTCGTCATTGCACAATTGCACGTCGCGTACACAATTAATGACATGTTGCGGACAGCCATATCGGCGACAATGTTTAGCTTTTAGTGCCAAATGATAAGAGTCTGAGGCGGAGTCTCAAAAGAGAATGTTGAATATTTATTGTGCAAAAATCACAACAGTTCCTCTGCTACTTCAACGGAGCCTTGTAGACTGAGTAGGGTATATCTGCAGAGCCACTGGGTAGCGAGTGCAAAGCGAGTGGATCATTGGAGTAGGGTATATCTGCAGTGCTGCAGCCCCATACTCATTGATTAATGATACTAATACAAATCTATACAATCAATCACCTGTTGAATAAATACCATTACTTTCTAGTTATTACTAAAAAACAGTATATATAAAACAGTATCTGTAAAAAAAAATATATATATATATATATATATAATTTATATACTTTTTTTTTTTTTTTTTTTTTTGTATGTATGCACTGGTATCGGATAAGTATCGGTATCGGCTGATACCCAAAGCTTAGGTATCGGAATCGGATCGGAAAGGAAAAAATGGTATCGGAACATCTCTACTCCAAAGTGCCAAAATGAAGCCATCCATTAGCGGATTATTAAAAAAAATTAAAAATAAAAGGAGAGGAGAGAGGCGTACTGTGGCTGATCAATGATCATGCAGAGGAGGAGAGAGCAGGCAGGTAAGTACAGAGTTTTGACTCCTGTCTCCTCTTCTCCCGTCTTGTTCATCCTGGGTTAAAATGAATGAAATTACTACTACTGTCCTGGACTCCTGGCACATAAGTGAACAGGCCGCTTACGCAACAAATGCAAACCCGTGGTCCCATGATGACTCCCATTCAAATATATAGATGTATAGATAGCGGACTGTCAGGAGGATAACTTGAGCTTGAAAATATTAAAAACGGCACAGTGACAAACCCCAGGGACAGATGTGTGACCCGAAAGTAAGCTAAGCTCATACCCCCCCCCCCCCCACTGCTTTTTGGCGCTTAGATGAAAGTAATCGGAGGCGGAATGAACCGGTCATCCAAGTTCAACACACCGGCAATATCGAAAGAGGAACCACCCCGAATCGTGACAGATTATTTATCTAGATGTTTATTTTTCTAAAAGCGTTCACCTCTAATGTCAAGTCACTGCTCAGTGCTCACGGTAGAACAAATATATAGACCATAAAAGAAAGATCAGGTCACATATATATATATACGTATTACGTATATATACATTTAAGAAAAAGTGCGAGCAACTTGCGTGTTGGTGCCGTGGCGTGACTGGCGTCAACTGAGAAAGTGAAAAGTTCATTTTGAGCCCGGAATGGAATGAGCCAGTTGCTATTCTCTAATCCCAAAAACCGCTCGGATATCAAAGCCATCCGACGAACAGCGATCCATCTCACCGTGACAGGAGGCTGAACCAGAGCTGAACTCCCTAGGGGCCGTCCTTAAAAAGGGGCACTTCACCAAGCAACAAGGCTGATTTATTTTCCCACATAATCTCAAAACACACATCCAAAAAACAGTTTTGCACACATTTATTTAGTTTGCCGAGGGTGAATGAGTTCGAATATGGCCACCAGTGATCTGGGACATTGACTCCTTGTGTTGTTCATTACACCTCCATGAAATGACGTAGATGAAGAAATAGCAACACCTCGTCTTATAGTGAGTGACTGCTGCATAGGAAAAACAGCATGCGAAGACTTAATGTGGCTTATAATGATGCTCTACGACTGTTCTTGCGTGTCCCTAGATGGCACAGTGTCAGCCAGCTGGTCAGTGTGGGTATACCTACATTTAGTGCACTTTTTAACACTTTCATTGCCAACGATGCTATATGTCGTTTGTTCATGCCGACCGTTTATTGCCAGCAACGTTATATAGCGTTTGTTTGTCTTTTTTTTTATTAGCGATTTTAGTTCATATTTCATCAATCTAGGCTCACGCTAGTGCAGCAACCTCTCTCTGAGCTCCATTGGGAAAATACCGCCGCCTATCGTCTCTCCCTGTGTAACTGCACCCCATTGGATTAGACTGGTGGGGGGGGGGGGGTCCAGTTTCCTCATTTTACTTTTCCGGCAAGCCATCTGAAGGATCGAAGTGATTGCCGAGCCGGAAAACAGCGTGGAATACACATTTACAGTACCCAGCGCTGAATCAATAAACACGATCGATATTTGGAATGGCGATCAGGAATTGGAATAATCTTTTTGGAGAACATCTGATCCGAGGTAAGGAATCTATTTTACCAGTCTTAGGATAATCAAGAGCTTTTTTCACCTATATATCAACGTGTCCCATATGTGTGTGTGTCTGTGTGTGTGTGCGCGCTGATCAGGAAATGAGAATAGATTTTTCAGCTCGCTTCTCTAGCGTGCATAAGTACACATATACTATCGATAATCTAGCGTTTATTTGAAAACTATTCATAAATAGGCAGAAAAATGACAACGTTTTTTGTGTATTCCAGAATATTCCAGTAAATGCCATTTATCACGGAATCTTTATATTTTCCTGAAACTTTCAAGAAAACTAGGGCTTTTCAAAATGCTAGAAAACGGAAATGAACCGATTAAAAAACAATCCGTTTCGACAATGTTGACTGCAAACAAGTCATTGATAAGCGACGGGCAGATTAGACACATAGCCATAATTTAAGACATAGATTATGAGTTCACAACGCTATCATTGAAGTGGGTGGCGGCATTCAAGGGGGTAAAAAGGAAAACACGGCCGGCACGGAAAGTGTTAAGAAACCTTATGTACAGGTTTATGTGTCGGTTAGAACTAAGACTCATTGAACAGTGTTATTGTGGCCTTAATTAATCCTGTCAAAAGTAACACCAGGTTCAATTCTATTTTGTGAAAGAGCCTTTATGTATTTTGACTGTATTTTTGATACCATGGATGGCTGTTTTTACAGTTTTATATGTTTTGTATTGTATTGTTGTGCTATGTCTTTTTTATTTTGTATATGGACCTTTCTAAGTGTCTGAAATAAAGTTGAATTGAAATTGAATTGCTGCCTTATAATTTCATTGAGCTGTAAGTAAGACAACACAAGGATTCAATGTCTCCGATGGCATCACTGGTGGCCACATTCAAACTCATTCACTCAATAACTGTCCAACCTCATTTGCATAATGGGTGCCGGTGAGTCGCAATGACAACACGCACACTATCCACTGCTTCCCTAACCGCACAGCAGCACATGGCTGGAAAGAGGAACATCGTGTCCCTGAATGGATTCAGCTTCATGAGATATTGGCCAAAAGTTTAGGATTTCTTTCTATTGCATTAAAGCCTGATATAACTGTGAGCGGAATTGGTTGAAGGTTTAGCGACAGGTCAGTCTCTCTCCCCCTTCCGCTCCCGTTTCCATCAGCTGAGCTGCGTTTCTGCGTTTCTTGAGTCACTAACAACATTAGCTTGTTAGCTAACTATCCAACAAAGTTAACTCTTAGAAATAGCTGCAATTACCTTTTCATAGCTTGCACAGTGAAATAGACCTACCATTGTTAGCTAACTATCCAACAAAGATAACTCTTAGAAATAGCTGCAATTACCTTTTTATAACTTGCACGGTAAAATAGACCTACTGTTGTGGCTCTTCAACTAAAACATACCCAGGTGCTACTATAGATACACGTTCCCCTTGATTAGTCCAGTAAACAGTGCATGGCAGAATGAGTATCAATCACACTAAGCTGTCAATCACGTCATTGGGGCAGGACTAATCCAATCCATAAAGCATCCCTAGGATTAGGCTACCAATTTGTTTCAGCAATGGTCTCGGTTGTTCACTGTAATTGTATCACCAAGGTATCACAGCCAATCTGACAATGATACGTTTTGGTGAAGATTCTCCTTGTAGTAGCGGTTTCATTCATTTTCTTTGCCCCCACTGATACTGCAATACTAAACGCATACTGTATTACTCAAGTTATCAAATAAATCCATGACGTAACAACCATTTTATGTCAAGTACTTTTATAAAGTATAAATACTGATTCTCCAGTTCAAGGAAAGGGTTACTATGACATACAATGATTCAATCCTTTGGAACTTGAGGTAGTATAATGTAAAACAGTATCTGTAAAAAATATATATATAGGGGTGCTCCAGTAGCACACCATGTTACCGCGCTGCGTCGCGGGACTCCGTGCTGCGTCACGGATCTGGTTGACTCCGAGTTCGATTCCCGGACTCGCCGTCATTTGCCGAATGTCTCCCCCTGCTCTCTCTCCCGTTTCACCCTACAACTGTCGGTCATGCTTGACCAGAAAAGCGATAAACGCTAAAAAATAAAGTTTAAAAAAAAAGAAATATATATATATATATATATATATATATATATATATAATATAAAAGAATATATAAAAAACTGTATGCACTGGTATCGGATCAGTACTCGCCGGTATCGGCCGATACCCAAAGCTCAGGTATCGGAATCGGGAAGGAGAAAATGGTATCGGAACATCTCTAGTTCATGTCATGACCCCTCACAGCAGGACACAGGAAGACTCTTCTTCACCCTCATTTGAAGTTGCACAGGCACATGTATATTACACACACGCACACACACAAACACACACACGCACACGCACACACACAGACCACCCTGCATGCTGTAAGAGAACTCATCCGGGCTCTACAGTAACACAGAGTCAGGCCTATCAGGTCACTACTTGGTCCACAGCCACGTCACATAACATCTCACGGGTCACTGAACCACTAAAGACCTGCTGCCAAGTGGGCCTTGGGTCTGTTGACACGAGACTGTACGGCACGTAGCCCACACACTGGCTGCTGGTCTGCTGGCCTAGCGGTCACTACCGTCAAGAGTCTAGCGTAGCCCTCACACTGGCTGCTGGTCTGCTGGCCTAGCGGTCACTACCATCAAAAGAGTCTAGCGTAGCCCTCACACTGGCTGTCGGTCTGCTGGCCTAGCGGTCACTACCGTCAAGAGTCTAGCGTAGCCCTCACACTGGCTGTCGGTCTGCTGGCCTAGCGGTCACTACCGTCAAGAGTCTAGCGTAGCCCTCACACTGGCTGTCGGTCTGCTGGCCTAGCGGTCACTACCGTCAAAAGAGTCTAGCGTAGGCCTCACACTGGCTGCTGGTCTGCTGGCCTAGCGGTCACTACCATCAAAAGAGTCTAGCGTAGCCCTCACACTGGCTGCTGGCCTAGCGGTCACTACCATCAAAATAGTCTAGCGTAGCCCTCACACTGGCGGTCGGTCTGCTGGAGTTTGATCATATTTACGTGAGGATGGCCAGATAATGTTGATATTTAAACATTTAAAAACATAATACATGATCATGCGATTTGTGTGGTGTATTACAACAATAAACAACTAAATAACAATGTTGAAATTGAGAAGTTCTTTTTTTCAATTTGGGTTGGGTACCGATTAGGGATGCACCGATCCGACTTTTTCAGTCCCGATACCAATACCGATACCTGGGTTTGGGTATCGGCCAATACAGATACCGATACCCATTGTCCAAATTCTTTTTCCAAAAAAGTTAAAAAAAATAATTAATCCATGTTTTTTTTCTTTTTTTAATTAAAATATATTTTCTTTTTAAGAATTGTAAAGGATCACAAGTGTGTTTTTGATTTGTTGTAAACAAAGACAGAAAAGAAACTTTATTCATTCAATTACCGTAATAAACTGTATGCCTCACTGTCACTGTGTGGAAGAGACTGGGATCATTCTTTTGTGCAAGGCAACATCAGGCTTGACTTAAAACATTACTTTCCTAACTTAGTGAAACTAAATGTAACAAATTAACACAGATATAAATGTACTGAATGGTTATTTCTTATTTTATTTATCATCATTTTTTTTTTTACAGATACCCGATCCAGCAATTTTACGGATATCGGCGGCCGATACCGATACCAATATCGGAGCATCCATAGTACCGATACTGAATTCCAGGAACTGGTACGGGTACCGGTATCGGTTCAAATGTGAACGGTACCCAACCAACCCTCTAGTCTGTACAGATCAGGGTGTTATCGCCCGTTATTGTGCAAACGGCACAACAATAAATAACCGGCCTGACCGCGACTAGCCCTGTGAGTGGACCCTCAGAAATGTGTGGCTTCAGAACGGCTGCACCGGCCGGTGGGCTCACCACAACAGATGATAAGGCTAACCACAACAGATGACCCAGCGCATGCCTACAGTGTGATGCAATGACGGCGTCGTCTACACACATGATTGGCTCATACCGCTCTGCAGCACGGGCTCTCAGTCCGAGAGGGAGGAGGGAGAGAGAGGCGAAGGAGGGAGAGAGGGGAGGGAGGAGAGAGAGAGAGACGGAGGAGGGAGAGAGGAAGTCCAGGAATCTCAGGATATGATGTAACATTTGCCTCCAACTGGTAGAGGAAAGTACTAATGCTGCTCAAACTGACTGAGAGAGAGAGAGAGAGAGAGAGAGAGAGAGAGAGAGAGAGAGAGAGAGAGAGAGAGAGAGAGAGAGAGAGAGAGAGAGAGAGAGAGAGAGAGAGAGAGAGAGAGAGAGAGAGAGAGAGAGAGAGAGAGAGAGACACACACACACACACATACACAGAGACAGAGAGACAGCGAGAGAGACATACAGAGAGAGACAGAGAGAAAGAGATAGAGGGAGACAGGGAGAGGGAGACAGAGATACAGAGAGAGAAGGAGAGAGACAGACGGAGAGAGAGAGAGAGATTAGATTAGCTCACTTTGCCATTACACTTTTCCCTTCAGAGTAGGCCTGCACTGTTAATGACCACACATGGATATGAGGCGACACAGCTAGTTTAAGAGTTGGTCAGTGGTGCTGCTGTGTGCAGTAGGGCTGCACGATTAATACAAAAAAAAATCACAATCTTGATTCATAGACCTATGCGATCTTGTTTAAAAATTATGACGATTTTTTATTTTATTTTTTAAACTTTACTTTTTTTAAATGACGACGAAAAATAAGAATCGTGTGAGATGAGAGAATCGTGATCTCAATTCTTAGAGAGAAAAATCATGATTCACATTTTAGCAAGAATCGTGCAGTCCTAGTGTGCAGCCTGGCATAACTGCAGGAACCAATAAACAGAAACGATGGAGCAGTTATACGCTGATTATGGTGGTAGAGATGGTAGCAAAAAGGTACCGTTTGGGTACCGATACCGAATTCCAGGAACTGGTACTGGTACCAGTCAGGCAGTCTAAAGACTAAAGACGCAGTCTGCTACTGATCAGCTCCCTCCTATCGACTCCATACCGACTATCTCATTTGAATTATACCAATCAAGACTATAGCAATCGAATAGTAAAAGTAAATGGTGCATTTATATAGCAGCTTTTATCCAAAGCGCTTTACAATTTGTTTCCTCACATTCACCCGTTCACTCACACATTCACTCACTGATGGCAGAGGCGACCATGCGAGGTGCCAACTTGCTCATTGGGAGCAGTTAGGGGTCCGGTGTCTTGCTCAAGGACACTTTGACACGCTGCCCGGGGAGGAACGGGATTCGAACCGGGAACCTTCCTATTACCAGGCGACCGCTCTACGTCCTGGGCTACTGGCGCAATTATGTTTTAATGTTTTTTTTTTTATGACACACTAGCATTTAGCACATGGCCCCTTTTACTAACGAGACAATGATGTTGAATTCCAAGCAGGATTCCACTCCTCTGCCTAAAGGCAGGCAGGCACACTACCCGGTCACACTGGAATATCTATACACTTGATATGGTACTGCAGATAGAGGCCCAGGGGCGACCCTAGGCACTGGGCTCAGGCTTGGCTCAGACACGTCAGACCTATGGAACGCGTGCTGCTAGATCCTCGTTGGGTCTGAAAGTGGCACATTGAGAAATAAACAAACGGCTTGCCGGCGAAAAAGTCTGTCAATAAAGTAAATTTGACTTGTGATGTGTTGGTGCCTCGCCTCTCGTGCTGCAATGAGTTCCTGCCACTGTGATTACATTAAAGTACAATACAATAAAAACACTTCCTCCATTCATCCGTGTGTTACAACATAGCACAAGCTATGGGATATCTGTTGTTGGTCTTCGATTCCTGAATCGATATTAGGAGGGCACAAGGAGAACCTGATCCTGGATCAGAATATATGGGGTCTTTTTTAGCATGGATCCGGTGTGGCACAATAGTGGCCTTGCACACGGAATGTTTTTCTAGTTCTCAAGTCTTCCAGTATGGCTGCCTGTAACTAGGGGTGCACGATATTGATTTTTTGACCCCGATATCGATACCGATAACTTTCTGCTCCTCAAGGTCGATACAGATACCGATAACCGATATATATATATATATATTTATTGTATTATAATTTTTTTTTTTATGTATATTCCTGTAGTTTTGACCCAACCAGATTTATCATGACATGAGCGTTACTACTATGAACAAAACAAAGCCAAGAGAACAGTTTTGACTCTTCAAATAAAGTGACTATATTTATTTTTCCAAATAAATATAATTTGAGTCAGTCAATCACAAAATTCACAATCCGTCAATGTCATTAACAATGTGTTTCCCTGAACAATGAGTGAACTGAAAACCAACAGGTATTGTGCTTCGTCAGTAGGGATGGGTACCGTTCCCATTTGAACCGATACGGTACCGGTACCTGTGAATCGATACCGGTACCCAACGGTACCATTTTTCTGTACTTTAGTCTCTAAAAATGTAATCTACCTACTGTACCTCAGTTGTAAAAAGAAAATCCAACTTCAAATAACCACATTTTCTACCGTTTTCGGCTTGCCATTGCCCCGACTGCTTTGTTGTTGAATCAAGTCAAATCCTAAGTACGTATATATTGTGCGTGTGAACGTTGACATGGAAAAAAAAAGTGTAAAAAAAAAAAAAAAAAGTGTAAAAGAAAAAATAAATATATATAATTATCGGAGCTATCAATACTTTTATCGGGTTTATCGGGATGACGTCATAAATGCTGATATCGGTCCGATAATTATCGTGCATCCCTACCTGTAACCATTGGTAACCACTTTTCAAAGAAAATACCTCATTTCTGTGCAGTGGAAGAGTAGGAAAAACACTGGGAAAAGCACAATATTACTATTCTACTGTGACTTGTTTACAAGATCCAGTAATAAACACACCAAAGATATTATGTTTTTCTTTATGTATATCTCATATATCAACACACGGCAACCATCGTCTGTCCCATTGCTATGTGCAAAACAATGTTACAGGCGGCCATGCTGGAAGAAGGATAACTACACAGACATTCCACGCGAGGCGGCGAGGCCTCTTCAGAAGTATTCCGTTGCCGGGGCGACAGCTTTGGCCCCCGTTTTATCTCCCGTCAGCAACAGTATTAACAAACAGGAAGTAGCCTACTAAGTAAGGGGCCCATTCCGAACGTGTATGTTGTCATGGTAGAAAAGGTCTGAAGCCAGGACAGATTCAACTCGACACCATAAACACTCTAAATGGACCAGAGCAGCTCAAGCTACTGTATGTAACTGTAGCCTGAAGCCTGATTCACTTACAAACAGCTTATGGACAAATGTATACAATGATTATACCATATCTTGCTAGATGTTCCCCGTGTTGTTAACACTTCCTTCGGTCAATCCTCCGTCCAGTTGGCTGCTCCCAGCAGTTGGAACGAGATGCAAGATTCTATTTGACTCTTTTTATTATCGTCTATTTTTAAAACCGAATCAAACCATAAACAAGGTGGCCTATTGGGATGTTAGAGCCTAATGTGGAAAACTGTGATTTTACATGTCTGCACTTTATGTGCTCTTTTTATGCCTGTCTTTTTCCTGTTGTGAAGCACTTTGAGCTGCAATTATTGTACGAAAGGTGCTCTACAAATAAAGTTTATTATAAAGTTTATTAAAAGACTTTATCGCAGAGTTGTTTACACACACCTGCTGCAACTGTCACCCAGCCTTTTAACTGTGACTGTTCTGCTTCATGTATTACATGCCTTGTAATTGCATTTGTTTGTGAGCAACTGTAGTAACAAACATTGCAACAGGAAGTACTAAGAGGCCCCATTTCGAACATGTACTGTATGTTGTTATGGTAGAAAGGGTCTAAAGGACAGTTTGAACCCGACACCGTAAACATTCTAAATGGACCCAGGCTTATTTCCCGCTGCAGCGTTCTCGCTATTGATATTGAAACTACCAGGAAGTAAACGAGGGTTCAAGCCGTTCCCTTGGCAACAGAACTCCGCTGAAACCGTCGACTCATTCCTAGAGGAGCGTGAAGAGCCTTGGGGGGGGGGGGGGTCGAGATACGTTTAATTTCCTGGGCTTTGTCTTAGCCACTGTACACACGCTAGCACAAGCGCATGCTCACGCACACATGCTAGCACATGCTCATATACTGTACACACACACACACACACACACACACACACACACACACACACACACACAGTGAGTATGACCTCAGGATAGAAAACTGAAGCCAGACAGAGAGATAGACAAGACAGACAGGGAGGTGAATAGATAATAATATAGAAAGGTGCATCGTTGGTCTTATTATCGTCTCCTAGTGTCGTGTTCACAACTCATTGAAGGGGAAACACACAAAGAACTAGAACCTCAAGCGCCCACCCAGCGAGTTCTGGAAAGATTCAAAGCCTGCTAAAAATATTATAGAACAACAGAGAGAGACAAAAGGAAGAAAAACGGTGTCAAGTCCTCACGATCACCTTGGGGAATATAGATGAAAGAGGGAGGATATTTAGTCGAACATGAAACACAGACAGCTCAAGCTACTGTACTGTATGTGACTTTTTAGCCTGATTCACTTACAAACGTATCGGACAAATAACTTGTACCATATCTCGCTAGATGTTCCCCGTGTTAACACTTCTTTCGGTCAATCCTCCTTCCAATCGGCTGCTCCCAGCAGCAGTTGGAACGAGATGCAAATTTGAAAATGCACAAATTGATCCCCCTCACTACTTTTAAAGACTATCTTTTTACTGTGAGTTGTTTACACACCTGCAACAGTCACCCAGCCTTTTAACTGTAATGTGTCTGTTCTGCTTGATGTATTACATACCTTGTCATTTTATTTTGTTGTTTGTTTGATGCATGTTTTAATTATGTCCCTTACTTCTATCATGTATGTATCGTCGTCGGTCTCTATTCCATTTTATCCCCCCCCCCCCCCCCCGTTACCCTTCGAGAGGCCCTTTTCTCCTCTCGCCAGGCTGTCATTGTAAATAAGAATGTGTTCTTAAATTGACCTGCCTGGTTACATAAAGGTTAACTAAAATAAATAACACGTATAGATTAGAAGGTCAGTCAGTCCATTATTAACAAAGACATGGCTATATGATGGATCTAAAACCAACAAATCATAGTCTCCATCTCCAATCTGTACATACAGTACATTATCTAGGCCTATAACAGTGTTTGTGTTGTTGTAGCCTAGTAAACCTACGTAGGCTATCCCAGTATGTATGGTCAGCAGCTGACAGTGTTGTCTTTACCTATACCTGCCTCAAAGGGTTTTTATTTAAGATAAGACTACAAGTCATATCTTTGCCTCAGTAAAAAGCAGAGGACCATCATCATGTGACCCGACTTCTCAGACGGCGTCTCTCGCCCTCCTTGCGGTGTCGTTATCAGTAGGACCTTTGGAACTTAAATAAACCGGATGATAGCCGGATGATAACCACCCCGGGGCCACTGCTGCCGTAACAACCCACATATTTCATTCCAGGAATTCCCAGTGATGTATGCCGCCTGGCTGGGAGAGAGAGACCCATTTCTCCACTAGACTATAATCACATGGACATTTGATGATTTCTCTGTCTGACTTGTCACGGATTTCTAGCGCACATGAACTCTGATGAGCTGGAATTCCTGAGTCCTCCTGCAAGCTAAAGCTAGCCTAAAATGGGACGGCATTTACAATTTTTTTTTATATATATAGCGCTTTTATCCAAAATGCTTTACAATTTCGTGCCTCACATTCACTCACACACTGACCCAAGGTGCCAAACCTGCTCTTCGGGAGCAATTAGGGGTCAAGTGACACTTCGACACGCTGCTCAGGAGGAGCGGGAATCAAACTGAGAACCTCCGGATTACCAGAAAACTGCTCTACCTCCACCAGTGTCTGCCACTGTCGCCCCCACAAAGGAGTAGGAATGGTTAATTGGGGAAGGAGGCTTGACGATTAGCCTAATCGTTGTGAGTTAGGGTGAAATATAACTTCCCACTTAACACTAACACTAACATGACAGTTGGGATAGTCATTGAATAGGTTTGTGTTGGAGCAAGAACAACAGTTCCGTCTCTTTCAGTGGCCGTCTGACAAATCCAGAGATGTTATCCAGGCGCCCTCCTGTCCATTCCGCTAAAGGTTAGGCAGGATCGTACATGTTATTGTTAACCTTGCTGCTTCTGCCTGCATCTCACTGCCCCACATCATCCCCCACCTGACTGTCCGACATCAGTGACCCCAGGCCTTGGAGTGGCCCTACATTCGTGGGATGTGAACGCCAGACAACAAAAGCAGCACAGATACCAGCCTTTAGCCTTAGAGCTACACGACACAGAGAGAAGCAGATCAAATCAAACCCAAAAAAGACAAATAAAAAACGTTTTTTTTTTTTTTTTGGACAAACATAGGCCATATTGTGTAAGTTACATAAGTCAGTCTTTTTTCAGGGCTTTCGGTTTCGACCAGTGTTACAAAAACAGCAAGAGGGCCATAATTCCTTCGTTACTACTTTAGGGCGAATGCTAAAGTAAGAGAGGCGGGGCCTAGTCCTAATAGTGTTGTTTTGAC
>NC_140165.1:313919532-313967032 GCF_963971535.1 Notolepis coatsorum
TAATAGTGTCGTTTTGACTTCAATACCGATACCAGCCATCATCACGATACCGGTTCTAGAACGATACCACTGCAAAAACCTACATCATCAGGACGTAATAGAGTATAATATTAGATGACAGAACATGGACAATTATTCTAAAATAATTTTTCATCAATAAAATTCCAAAGTATTTCGACGCTATTGAAAAAGTATTCTGTTACAGCTGCTGAGCTATATAGCTAATCTCCATTTGGCTTCTTAAAATCAGCTGACGCTGTCGACACGCCCCCTACACAAAGCTCACACACACACAAAGCTCACACACACACACACACACACACACACACACACACACACACACACACACACACACACACACACACACACACACACACAGACACAGACACACACACACACACACACACACACACACACACACACACACACACACACACACACACACACCTCTAGTCACTCAACTCATAGGAAATACGGCATCCTGCTATTATTCTAAAAGTATCGATACTAATAGAAATAGTGTATTGGACTGTTTTTACCAGCTGGGTATCGCGATACTTTTCTAGTATCGTGGAACTTTTAAGTCTTAATATAGCAGAAGGCAGAGTCATACCATTCCTAGACAAACCTTTTCATTGACCAAACAGGAACCCTACTGTAGTAAATAAACGACACACCTAAAACAGGAGTGGCAGGGATGTGCACACATAGTAAAGCATACAGCACACGGACCAACAAGAACACCTACCCGGCGCCTACTCTCTTCCCCTACACACAGCCGTTTTTTAGGACTCGGCTACTATGTGGTTAGACTACGTCAAGGAACTGGAAGAAGCGATGGGGGCCTGTTTGACAAAGGGGTTTGGTGGCAAAGGTGCCGCCCCCCCTCGAGGAAGGAAACGGATCCTTAGGAGATCTCAGGTTAATAAGAGAGACGGGTTGGGAGGCACGTCATGGAGAGCCGTGGATGGAAGACGAACCCGGCCGGCGGGGGGGGGGGGGGGGGGGCTTTGAGGAGAGACAATAGAGACGCTCCCGGCCCGGAGCGTTCCGTATGTTTCACATTCTGTATCTTACGCCGTGGAATGTCAAAGTCTCTCGATACACGCAGACTCGCAGAGAGAGAGAGAGAGAGAGGTGCGTTTAAACGCACTTTGACATTCCATGACGTAGAGACGCAGAATGTGAAACATGAGCACACGTGACGTCTTATCTTAATCTGAGTGGAGTGACTGACTTTGTTAATCCAGACGACGTTAAGAACTTTGGCGGAAAAGAGTGTAAGTAGTAGTACGTTTGCACGGGTCTCTCTCGGAACACGACAGGATGACATAGGGCTACGTGACAGATCCACACTGTGTGTATTATGATATCATACAAACAGCCATATAATTCATGCAACAACAAGGATTAGGCTCTAACTAAGGCTATACATCTGTTCACAAATAATCTGAAAAAATCGTTCAGCGTTTTAACCTTTTTGCGTCGATCAAACTTGACGAATTAAACCATTCTGTATTGTAAAATAGATCAACAACAGTCTACTTGAAAAGTGCTGCTGCTAACTGTGCAACAGAGGGGCCGCTATACGAGAGACAGACTTTCACCATCTTCCCCGCCGCTGTGAGCCGGGCTAGGACAGTAAAGGCTTATGTATGAAGCATATTGCATTTAATGTAACGCAGTGTACAAATCACAGAGCTATTACATAATGCGATGCCGATGGCAGCAGGTGGACATGTTGATGATTTCTAAATAAAAACGGAAACGCTGGATGAAAAATACAGTGCAACTGGAGGGAGGATATATGCTCCTCCTGGAAATGCAATATATGGTCAATCTGACATTCTTTATTATTAATATGGCCCTGGGCGAGCGGTGATATAGTAGGCTAAAGCCTTTTTAGTAGCCTTTAAGCCTCTTGTTGTAGCCTTTCAGTTTATACCCTTTAGCCTACTAGCTGTAGGCCCATGCCGTCCATCTATCATGGCTAACCCAGGCTACTTGTTGTTGCTGGGAACACTGACAGACCATCTACATACTACATCTACTACATACATAATGCTAATTATACAAGGGATGTCATGCGCTGATCCAATACTCGCTATCAGTATCAGTCATGTTTGTACCATCAGCCAAAAACACTGGATCGGATGTGTGGACGGATCATGGAATAAAAGTAACACGTTATAATCCGATACTACTAACCACCACCGACACATCCTGAACCATCAGTGAACGCTTGTTGTAGCTCCACTTGGAGCAACACGGCGGCGTGAGGAGAAGTAGCAGCAGGCAGCAGCGCGTGTCACGTGAACAGTAGCCACTCTGTGTAAGAACGTGAGAGCTGCCGCCTTGTTGCAGTTCAGTTAAGAAGCGGAGGCGGTGACTAAATATAAAGCAGCAGGAGCGGTTTCATCGTGACATAAGTTGTGTTGTGTTGTTGTGTTGTGAGCTTAATTTTTCTTCCTTCGGAGCAGTGTGCAGTGTTTGTTTCACAGTTTACTTTGAGCGTGATGTTTTTTTCAATGACTAGGCTATCTTTAAGCAACGTGCATCCATACGAGTGGATTAACAGCGTAATGGTTGCTAAAAAATGATTATGCAGAATTTATCCCTAAACAATCGTCGATTTTTAATCGTTAACATAACATCAGGGATAGCGATTATTGATCCAAGGGGGCATTCCTAATAGGCACCTTCCATGCAGTTGCACACATATAGACAGACAAACACAAACACAAACACACAAACACACACACACACACACATTATTACCATGTCTCCAGGGGTCCTTGGGTTCGACTGCTCCAGAGACGATGTCCTCGTCTGAAGGGAACGTCACCCGCTTCCCATCTCCTCTCTGTGCATCGTCCCCCTCCTCCAGGGTGGGGGCCGCCTGGTCCTGGACAGCCTCGACTGCCACCGCCGTACTCTCCTGACCCGGTTCCGACGTGGAACCGAGAGGACCGCCCGTCGCCGCCGCCGCCTCCTCCTCCTCCTCCTCCTCCTCAGCGACAGCGCCCAGGAGGACCGCGGGTTCCGGCTCGGTACCGACCGAGGCCGGCGAGGAGGACCCCCCCCCCGACGGAGGAGGTCCGAGGTCCGTGGGTTCCGCCTCCTCCAGCAGCACCCCGCTCTCGTCCAGACTCAGATCCACGCCTATGTCCATGTCCCCCCCATCGTCCCCCTCCTCCTCACCCAGGAGGACCAACGAGTCCGCCGGGCCGGAGTCCTTGTCCTCCTTGATGATACTTCCCACCCGGATGTCCCCCAGCACTGCGGTGTTCCGCTGCTTGTCCACGGAGACGTTCAGCTCTGCGGCGGGGGGGAGGACGACACTGTTCTGGACGACACTGTTGTTTTTATTCCCGTTGACCTCGTCGTCGATCTCCAGCGTCTCCCCCTCCTGAGACCGGTGGTTGTCCTCCTTGTCCACCAGTGCCAGTGGGTGGTTGGTGAGCGACAGGGGGGGCAGGAGGGAGTAGGTGTCGGTGGTGGTGGCCTCGGTGGTGCCTTGCTTGCCCGCGTCCCCCCCGTCCATCAGTTCCGTGATGCGCGGGGTGGTGATGATCCCGCCGTCCGTGTTGTTGGTGGAGTTGTGGTCGTCGACGTCCACGCCGCCGGTGGTCTTCGTCTTGACATTGCACCGGTCGAGAGATTGCTCCCCGATATTCATGTTTTCATCTCCAGTGGCAACCGAGCTGTCGAGTGACACCAGGCAGGCTGGAGATTAGATTCGACACTTTGTTGTGATTGTTGACAAGTCGGTAAATAAACAGGATGCCCTACTTACTACAACTTCAGTCCCAACTGTTGGACACTTTGGTGTGTGTGCACCTGCCAGGTCAGGTTCTTAATGATTACTTGTAACAAGGATAAATAATCAAGATTATAAATAGGTGCTTTCTGAAGTAATACCAACGTTTAGATTGCTTTGTTCGTTTTGACAATAATATGTATTAAAAATGTCAACAACATCCTTTGCACTGGACACATGATGTGACAGCAGCTGACTTCATTCTATTCACAAAAACACGGGGCAATTGTGTACACACACATATATGTCCAATTAAAACATGTCAACAACATATCCTCGACATAATAATAATGTGACTATTAGCTGCTAGTTCAGCAATTCCTTTGTTGCCAAATTATTATATAACTTGGATTAACTGTCATCCAGCCCTGTAGCTGTAGATGCTGCTATAAATTATATGAATGATACATTAATGTCAAACGTGTGCAAAAACCTACCCACTGCAATAGGAACCGACGTGAAGGGCTATATCTCTGGTTACCAGCACACTGCTGCCAGTATTCTGTACAGTATTCTGTACAGTACACCGCCAGAGAGTAGCAGTTATTAAAACGAACCAGTCACTCAGGGCGCCTCCATTACGACAGAAGCACAAAGTAAGCTATAGCCCCCGAGAAGACTGGACCATGGCGTTTGCATGAACTTGAGCTGGAGCAGCTATACTGTAGCAGCAGCTAGCTTAGCGTGCAGCTAAAGTTGTTGTTGCCTAACAATGACATCTAGGCCCATGTGTGGTGGTTTGTTGCATGTCTTGCTTCTTTATGGAAAACCAAATACGCTTCCCCTCCAACCAAAGTCCATTCTTCTGTGCTGCCAAGAGAAAGAATGATTATGTCCGATAGTCGTCGCTGCTCTCGTCGTCCCGTCCTGTCTCTCTGTGTCTCTCTCTCTCTCCCGGTGCAGCAGCTCGACGTCCCGCATCACAGTCCTCCTCGACTAGAGAGGGAGAGGGGCAGCGAGGGGAAGGAGAGCAGACACACAGAGGCGTCACACGGCGAGCAGAGCAGCGAGCTGCAGGGTTCACTGGCTCAGTGGTGGTGATGTGTCGGTGAGAGGAGGACCCGACTCTGTACCAGGGAGTCGACTCTTCTTTATTAACCCTGTCACTGACACACTACTACAGCAGGTTAACCCCGTCACTGCGACAATACACAGCAGGTTAACCCTTTCACTGCGACAATACACAGAAGGTTAAACCCTTTCACTGCGACAATACACAGAAGGTTAACCGTCGGTTGATAGTAAAGGGTTAACCTTCTGTAGTGTGGCAGTGAAAGGGTTAACCTTCTGTGTATTGTTGCAGTGAAAGGGTTAACCGTCTGTGTATTGTTGCAGTGAAAGGGTTAACCTTCTGTGTATTGTCGCAGTGATATGGGTTCTGTGTATTGTCGCAGTAAAAGGGTTAACCTTCTGTGTATTGTCAGTCACAGTGAAAGGGTTAACCTTCTGTGTACTGTCGCAGTGAAAGGGTTAACCTTCTGTGTATTGTCGCAGTGAAAGGGTTAACCTTCTGTGTATTATTGTCACAGTGAAAGGGTTAACCTTCTGTGTGTTGTTGTCGCAGTGAAAGGGTTAACCTTCTGTGTGTTGTCGCAGTGAAAGGGTTAACCTTCTGTGTATTGTCGCAGTGAAAGGGTTAACCGTTTGGTAGTAGTGCGGCAGTGAAAGGGTTAACCTTCTGTGTATTGTCGCAGTGAAAGCTGAAAGGGTTAACCTGCTGTTGTGTGGCAGTGGAAGGGTTAACCTTCTGTGTATTGTCGCAGTGAAAGGGTTCTGTGTATTGTCGCAGTGAAAGGGTTAACCTTCTGTGTGTTGTTGTCACAGTGAAAGGGTTAACCTTCTGTGTGTTGTTGTCGCAGTGAAAGGGTTAACCGTTTGGTAGTAGTGCGGCAGTGAAAGGGTTAACCTTCTGTGTGTTGTTGTCACAGTGAAAGGGTTAACCTTCTGTGTGTTGTTGTCACAGTGAAAGGGTTAACCTTCTGTGTATTGTCGCAGTGAAAGGGTTAACTGTTTAGTAGTAGTGCGGCAGTGAAAGGGTTAAAGTGAATGATGGGAGCCGGGCTCGATTCCTTTTTTCTCCTATTGTGGTTTTTCTTCTGTTAAAGCTAAGCTAAGCTTGTACTTTATTATCATTTTTTTAGCACTCTGCTCCATGTTGAGTATGTACAATAAAGCCATATAAATAACATTTGATATAATGTATGTTTTTTTTTTACATTAGTCATTCATTTTTACACATGATTTTACATTAATTTTGGCAATAAATTAATTTAACCCAACAACAACAAATCTGAGGAGCCGAAAGAGCAGACTCTTTTTAGTGAGTCGAGTCAAAAGAACCGGCTCTCTAAAAAAGAGCCGGAATTCCCATCCTCACTACAGTAGCTAACGTTAGTACTCTGCTTCCTTTAGTGTCAAACTACAGCAACAACATGTCGAGCACTAACGTTACCTTTTGTTTCGCCGGAATAAAGAGGTATAACGTTTCGACTCGAACGTCGCGTAATATATCACTCCATCCTAAACAGAAATAGGTGGTGTTTTGTTTTTCGTCTGGCGTTATTATTACCTTGTGTGCTGTTAGCTGGAAGTCCAATAACTGTTTGTTGACCAAACGTCTCTACGTGACGTCATCACATCCTACCGGCGGCGACGGGACAGGACGATTCAAAATCATTCATTTAATAATAATAATAATAATAATAATAATAATAATAATAATAATAATAATAATAATAATAATAATAATAATAATAATAATAATAATAATAATAATTGTATTTTATATAGCGCCTTACATTAGGAATCTCAAAGCGCTTTGATCTGCTATTAGTAGCCTAAGTTAACGCGATAAGTTCAAGTTTTGTTTTATTTGTCACATATATAATGTACATACAGTGAAATGCTTGGTTCTGTATGAGCCTCCTGAGATTGATTGATTGATTGATTGATTGATTGATTGATTGATTGATTGATTGATTGATTGAAAATTGTATTAACAGATTGCAGAATGGGTACAATTACAATACAGTACAGCTCAATACACACAATTGTTAAGGGGATGCAGACCAGAGAAAGACTTTCGTCTTGTTTACATCAGGGTCCCCCATTTTCAATTCATCTTTAACATATGACATACATGACAACATACAGATAGACAGTACTGCTACTACATCTATACATTTATGACATACCAGATTTACAAATACAGTACTGTTTGTGATACAAAAATAGTCTAAAAAAGAGAGTATACATTTGACGAAGAAACTGTACATTGGAGGGGGTTGGGTAGGGGGGGACTGTACATTGGAGGTGGGGGGGGGGGTGGAGGGGGGGTAACTGTACATTGGAGGGGGTTGGGTTGGGTTGGGAAGATTGTGCTTCATACAGTAAAAAAAGAATAAAGGCCAAACACTATACAAGATATCGAAGATATAAAGTACAAAGTGAAGTACAAATGCAAGCTTTTTTTTTTTAAATGCAAAAATTGTGAGAATGAGGTATAGGGATGTCGTGCAAATCTTTTTGTAATAAATAGATACAAATAGGTGTAGTGTTGAAAGTGCTTAATCTAAGTGAATGTTAATTAAAGTTATAATCACCTCTCCTTCTGTAGAGTTACAGGACCGTCAGATTTTTGAAGTGTTTATTTGTGATGCCTATCTGATTATTGTATCTGGGTGTACTTTTAAAGGAACTGTGTACTTTGTCTACCACTGTGTACTAATACTATAGTAGGCACATTCCAACATTTGTGCAACAGAAAAGCCTCAATTATGTTATTTGTCAGTGACAAAAGCATAGCCTATGGAAGTATATCGTTATAGTACAATCCAGTACTCATAAAATTAAGTTAACATCATCATATCAGAATATATGTTTTGCTTATTTAGTTTTTTCCCCCAAATATGGTTCTGTGAAGTTAAGTGAAAGTTAAGTGGGCTATCGTTTGCAATTACACATGCTTTCTTATCAATCATTGTTAGCCTTTTCTCACACCCATTAGCCAGTGTGTGACAGAAGGCTGTATAATAGTCTTGTTTCAATCATCATGGGTGGGAAGTAACTAAAGATATAGGCTTATACTACATGAGATATTTGTACTTTGCTTGAATATATTACTTCTATAAAACTCTATAGGCCTATGTTCCCTCGACCCAACTCTCTTTTGCCTCCACCTAGGAAGTATCCTAGTTACTTACTAACCCAGTTACTCTTACTAATAGGGCTTCACTTACAAAACGTGATGAATTGATGAAAGTTCAACCCTGCCTACGTTAATAGGAAGTAATCAGATTCAGATTCAGATTATTTTATTGTCACAGCTTTTTTAAATGTACATATACCTTCAGAAAAATGTGAGATGCTTGTTTTTCCCGGCTCCTCAACCGTAGTAGATTTGTAAACATATAGTACACAACATATATTCTATCTATACAAACTATAACTATGAATATAAACTATAACTATAAACTATGCTATAAACTAAAACTAACCATAATACACAACATATATTCGATCTATACAAACCATACTATACTGACTGTATAAATAAACTAAAACTATAAACTAAACATAATACACAATGTATATTCTATCTATACAAACTATACTATACTAACTGTATAAATAAACTATAAACAAACTATAAACTAAACTATGAACTAAATATAATACACAACGTATATATATTCTATCTATACAAACTATACAATACAAGGTATATGTTAGCAGCAGTGTGTGCGTGTAATAAGTGTGCTTGTGTGGTGTGTAAGTCACTTAAGGTGCTTTTCTGTGTATGACTTATGTGACTTATGTGATAAATATAACTGGAATCACCAACCAAAACAATAAGCATAACTTCCAGAGGGAAACATCTTGACTGAATGCTCCAAAACATTGAAATGCAATATAATGTGTACTTTTACTAGTTTTATACAAGTGAGTAGAATTTTGAATGGAAGACTTTTCACTTTTACCATTGTACAAATCACAAGTATTTCTACTTTTACTTAAAGGGGACATCATTATTATGTATCTTTTCAACAATTTAATAAAACAAATTGAATCTGTGGAACATGTTTGCATATTTTCCTTTGTAAAGCAACTAGTCTAAATCTAATTTTGATTATTTATTCCCGAGCATCTCTTTCCTCCCTTGTATTGATGATGTGTTTTCGGTGGGTGTAGCAACACACTACATTTATGTATAAATTAATTATTATATATAAATGAATTATGTCCTTCCCTGCATGGCTACCCCACACCATAGAGAAACTACTGGGAAAGTCTGATATTACTCTTCCATTGTGGCTTGTTTTTGTAAGATCCAGTAATTGATACAAATGATTGTTGAAATATCTCTCATATATAAACACATAGCAACTACTGTTTTGCACATAGCAACCATTGTTTCTTACAACATGGAGGACAAGTGGGAATTCTAAGCATTCTGTGAAAGGCCTCTGTTCTGAGCAGCTTGCTTAGGCTTGTTGACCTGGAGACTTCAAACCCTGGACAAACAGCAAGGGGCTTTGTGTCACTTTTCAGGTCAACATTTCAAACTCCCAATCCTACAAAGACTAGACTAAACACATTTCCCATAAAATTTCCTCTTTAAGTAAACTATGTGTCTTTCATTGATAAATGTGATTTGTTTCCGACAATTTTTGTCACATTATATAACGTAATTAATCCATTGAAAACTACAGTATTTACACTTCTCTGAGATCACAACAATTATCGCAAATATTTTAGTATATAATACAAGACAGGTGGACAATCTTTACAGTTGTCAATTCAATCTGGACTATTAGATGACTTTAAAACAACGTATTTTCTTTATTTTTACTTAATTTTTATAACAGCTCCTTGTCTGAAGAAGAAAACCACAAACTAAGCCATGTAATTTAAACTCTCAATATTAAGTATTATTACCAAATTACCAGAATATCCCATGAAATCTGAACCCTGAAAACCTCTGCCCTGAAAACCTCTTTGCTTTGCCAAACCATGCTTGCGTTAGGGCGCCCTCTGTTGAAAACACTGTGTTTCATTTACTGGATTAAAACAAATAATCAGTTAAAAGTGATGCAAGTAAGTACTGACATTATGTAACAGTCAAACATGGCATAATGAATAGAATAGAATAGAATAGAATAGAATAGAATAGAATAGTCTTTATTGTCATTATACACATACAACAGTAAAACACAAGTGTTTTACACACGTTAAGGTGCTACACAATAAATTGCACTGTACACAATGATCAAATAACACAAACACAGCTAGACAAAGTAGCTATCAGTCAGGATATCAATATGCGACAGTGCCGCGGGAGGTAAGGCAGTCGCCTGGTAATCCTCAAGGTTCCCGGTTCGATTCCCGCTCCTCCCGGGCAGTGTGTCGAAGTGTCCTTGAGCAAGACACTTAACCCCTAATTGATCCCAAGCAGCAGGTTGGCACCTTGCATGGTCGCCTCTGCCATCTGTGTGTGAATGTGTGAGTGAATGGGTCAAATGTGAGGAACAAATTGTGAAGAGCTTTGGATAAAAGCGCTATATAAATGCACCATTTACCAGGTATGATATTAGCTAGGTATAGATCTATTGATAGGTATGGATCTATTGAGAGGTATGGATCTATTGAGAGGCATGGGTCTATTGATAGGTGTGCATCTATTGCATTAATGAGGTGGTGAATGGTGGTTTACATAGTGATACTGACATACATTAGAGTAAAACAGAGATTGGCTCTGAAAGTTCTAAAGAGCCCATTTTAATGCTATAGCTTAATATACCCGACATATAGATGGCTGATTTATATCTTTAAACTAGAGGTCTACTTTCCTGATTGAAGTACTTATTTATGGCATGCCCTTTGCCCTTGGTGACATCTAATTAGTGTTGTTCTATCTCTGTAATCATCATCGCTGATATGGACATTAGCCTATAGGTGAATAATTTCACAGCTATCTTGAGATTCAAGTGATATAATCAAAATGTGATTACCTCAGACGAAGAACCATATACTGTAAGTCTGTTTGACGTTTACAGAGGAACAATGTTTTCAAGCGTTATTATCTGAAAGAGTGGTGTGTTCATTCATAGTTAAAGACAGTAGTATAGGCTGAGTTCTTTCTGGTGATGTATCACATTCACACTCTTGATTTTAACGCTGTCCAAAGAATTTCAAAACTGAACTATGCTTCTTCAATGCAAGGGTTCAAATGATTATCAGGCTTTTTCATGTCAAGGATCCCATAATTGACAACATCATGCATTAGAGATATTTGATACAGTCTTGTCTCTGGGACCCCCCTCTGAGAATGTTTTTTTTTATTGTTAAATATGATTATCCTGAATTCCATTACAGTTGTTTGTTCTGTAGGCAGAATAGTAATTTTTATACATTCTCTCATTAGGTTAGTTTATAGTGAATGATATACAGTATATATCATAACAAAACAAACACAAGTCAGACAATAAGAACACAAATATGAACATTGGTTAAAACAATTACATTAAAAAACATTAAGATTTAGATAATATTTGGGCGGCTGGGTGGCGCAGCCAACGCGAGAGACACTGGTATCGAATCCGGCTGTCAGCGTTGCCTCCGGCTTGGCCGGCCGGCATACTGGCTCAATTGGCAGAGTCAGCGGGAGGGAAGCCGGTGGGGCGGTATTCTGGTCATTGTAAACAGCGACTCCTACAGGTCGGTCAGGGCGCCTGCACAGCGAGGAAGGGATCTGGGTGAGGTAGTGTGACCTCCCACGCGTTACACCTCACCAATGAGAGTCCGCGCTGGCAGGTGAAAAGATGCTGCTGGCTGTCTCCTATGTCTCGGAGGAAGCATCTGATAGACTTCAGGGCTCCCTAGACCGACCAGTGGGGGGCACATGCGAGCAACGACCAGGAAGGGGAGGGGGGAATTGGCATAACGACAAAAAAAAATTGGGATGGGAGAAAAACACAGAAAAACAGGAGGAGAAAAAGTGGATACAAAAAAAAGATTTATATAATATTTCTCAAATGTCCCAATGTTATCAGAGATTCAATATTTAAAGTGCATTATAGTTTATTCCCCTAGTCCGGAACACACAATCTAAAAGCAGTCTTTCTGAATTTGGAATTGACCTGAGGAACATGTTGTGTAATCCAGTCCTGAGAGTGGGCTTGAGGAGCTCCTACACAGAGGAACATGTTGTGTGAACGTGTGAGTGAGCGGGTGAATGTGAGGAACAAATTGTAAAGCGCTTTGGATAAAAGTGCTATATAAATGCACCATTTACCATTTACATCTAAGAACAGAGTGATATACTGTAGGTATCACTCTGAAGGCAAGGGAGAACAGGTGGGTTTTGAGGCGAGCTTTGAAGGAGGAGAGTGTAGGGGAGTCTCTGATGGACTGAGGGAGGGAGTTCCAGAGTCGGGGTGCAGTGCAAGAGAAGGCCCGATCACCAACGTTTTTGAGTTTGGATGTCGGGATAGTGAGGGAGGCAGTGGAGGAGGACCGGAGGGAACGGGTGGGGCGGTAGGGAAGAAGGAGATCAGTCAGGTAGGGGGGGGGGGGGGGGGGGGCAGGCTGTGGAGGGCTTTGAAGGTGAGGAGTAGTGTTTTGAAGTTTATGCGTTGTTTGATCGGGAGCCAGTGGAGAGAGTGGAGGACAGGAGTGATGTGTTCACTGATGATGCATTGAATCGTTGCCTGAAGAATCGTAATCGAATCGTTGTGGGGTCATATATTTACACCCCTAATATATACTAGGTATCACCAGTAACACAGATCTCTGGGTATATACAGTACTGTATATTTGCATATCGTATATGTCACAAATGTAACAGTACTATATACCTGTATGTCATGTATGTCCCTATGCCATAAATGTCATGATGTCATGATTGATGATGTCATGATTGAGCCGTACTGTATTGTACCCATTCTGCAATCTGTTAAATAAAGTTTTCATTCATTCATTCAAGAACAGAGTGATATATGTACTGTAGGTATCACCAGTAATACATCTAAGAAGAGTGCTATATATGTACTGTAGGTATCTAAGATGTATATTACATCCCCATAATCCAAGAGAATAATACACTTTCCAATTTTCTTTTTTACTAAACATAAGAAAGCCAAGTTTAGTCAATTATCAACATGACATTTAAACGTGAATTTATCATAAACCCACATACATAAATATTTATAATGTGGGAATCTTTCAATATCTTTACTGAATTAAGTGCAAATCTGAAGTTTTCTATAATAATTTTTTTTTTTAGCTCTTGAGAATACCATGTATTTAGTTTTATCAGCATTGGAGTTTGAGATCAATAAGTGCCTCTTGAAGAAAGTTGCAGATTTTCCACAGTCAATTGTATGGAGTCAGCCCAACGATATAAAATAGTGCCATCTGCGTACAGATGGCTGATGTTGATGATGGTGTTGATGATGATGAATGATGATGATGCTGCAGACACCGGTGGTTGAAACAGGCGTCGGCCACTCAGAGAGCGTCTTGCCAGAAATGCGGCTAGGTTTCGAAATCATGCGAAAATGCGCAGTGCGTCACATCCGGCTGAAAACGCTCCTATGTTATTTGCATAATAGGAGTGTTGCGTAGTGGGATTTAATGGCATTAAATGTTTCTTATTACCTCTATTGGTTACATTCTATAAATTAATATATCCATATATTATCGGACGCTACACGCATGTTGCGTGAGAGCACCATCTTAATTAAACACAGAGACAAATATTATGAATAGTCTCTGGCTAACCCTGCACCACGACCGAGGATGAGCACTCCGCCTCTCGGGTCGCAGCTTCTTCCTCTTCGCCTTCACTCGCGTTCAACACCATCTGCCAACACCACTCCACCCTTACCCCCTTCTAGCCGAGCCCGGAGCCGGCTACGCTGATGACCCAAAGGCTCTTTTCAGAGCCACCCACTTTGTTTTGAAAGAATTGTTCCCTCTGAAATAAATGGAAACCTCGGGCATATTATAATGGAGACATGCAGCCAAACAAGGAGTCCAGAGTCTGCTGTCTCTCCTCCCTGAAATGTGTGCTGGTCTCCCTGTCCTGGATGTGTGGTTCTAAAAACAGCCTTTCTATCTTTTCTATATTTGTCCCTCAGGTATTTCCATTTTGATTGGCAACGATCACCCATATAATCAGATAGCAGTGACAATTATTATTATTATTATTATTAAATAATGACATTATGTAAAAGGTATCAGATTGCAGTATGAAGGAACAAATGGGGAACGCCGGTAATGTGTCGCAGTACAACATTTGGATATAATATATTGTAGGCTATGTGTATTAATGTAGGCATTAGGCTCACTGGCTACGGCTTTCCGTTCCTTTTAAATCCTTTCGTGTTCCACTTCGACCAAACACCGATCATTGAGTTAACGGGCAACCTTTAGTGTATTGATTTACAGAACAAGATAAATGCGGTGCTTTTCTCGAAACAATGCGGAAGTGAAATGTCCATAGTTGTAACTGTTTAAGTTTTGTAAGCCTAGTTTAATATTTGAGAATGTATTTATGTTGCATTTCTTATTTATTTGTTATTTAATTTGCTACAATTTATAGTACCTTTATTTTGACGTCTCAGTTATATAGTGTCCCGTTGGCGTGTAGTCTTTCACCAACGCACTTGCAGTTTTCCGCGATCTGATTGGCCACTGACGTTTCTCGGGAGCCAGTGGAGAGAGTGGAGGACAGGAGTGATGTGTTCACTGATGATGCATTGAATCGTTGCCTGAAGAATTGTAATCGAATCGAATCGTTGTGGGGTCATATATTTACACCCCTAATATATACAGTACTAGGTATCACCAGTAACACAGATCTCTGGGTATATACAGTACTGTATATTTGCATATCGTATATGTCACAAATGTAACAGTACTATATACCTGTATGTCATGTATGTCCCTATGCCATAAATGTCATGATGTCATGATTGATGATGTCATGATTGAGCCGTACTGTATTGTACCCATTCTGCAATCTGTTAAATAAAATTTTCATTCATTCATTCAAGAACAGAGTGATATATGTACTGTAGGTATCACCAGTAATACATCTAAGAAGAGTGCTATATATGTACTGTAGGTATCTAAGATGTATATTACATCCCCATAATCCAAGAGAGTAATACACTTTCCAATTTTCTTTTTTTTACTAAACATAAGAAAGCCAAGTTTAGTCAATTATCAACATGACATTTAAACGTGAATTTATCATAAACCCACATACATAAATATTTATAATGTGGGAATCTTTCAATATCTTTACTGAATTAAGTGCAAATCTGAAGTTTTCTATAATACATTTTTTTTTAGCTCTTGAGAATACCATGTATTTAGTTGTATCAGCATTGGAGTTTGAGATCAATAAGTGCCTCTTGAAGAAAGTTGCAGATTTTCCACAGTCAATTGTATGGAGTCAGCCCAACGATATAAAATAGTGCCATCTGCGTACAGATGGATGATGTTGATGATGTTGTTGATGATGATGAATGATGATGATGCTGCAGACACCGGTGGTTGAAACAGGCGTCGGCCACTCAGAGAGCCTTGCCAGAAATGCGGCTAGGTTTCGAAATCACGCGAAAATGCGCAGTGCGTCACATCCGGCTGAAAACACTCCTATGTTATTTGCATAATAGGAGTGTTGCGTGGTGGGATTTAATGGCATTAAATGTTTCTTATTACCTCTATTGGTTACATTCTATAAATTAATATAGCCATATATTATCGGACGCTACACGCATGTTGCGTGAGAGCACCATCTTAATTAAACACAGACAAATATTATGAATAGTCTCTGGCTAACCCTGCACCACGACCGAGGATGAGCACTCCGCCTCTCGGGTCGCAGCTTCTTCCTCTTCGCCGTCACCGTCAACGACGCCTCTGAGGCGCGGAGGCGCGGAGACGCGAGGACGCGGAGGACGCTCCTCCAGCAGTCTGGTGAAGTCCAGCCAGAGCCGCTGTACAGCACGCGGCCTCAGCCTCGCGTTCAGTTCCTTCTTTTACCTTCGCCCCCAGACCCTCCTAGCCGAGCCCGGAGCCGGTTGCCTCTTTGTGTTCCAGACACAAAGGCTCTTTTCAGAGCCACCCACTTTGATTTGAAAGAGTTGTTCCCTCTGAAATGGAAACCTCTGGCATATTATAATGGAGACATGCAGCCAAGCAAGGAGTCCAGAGTCTGCTGTCTCTCCTCCCTGAAATGTGTGCTGGTCTCCCTGTCCTGGATGTGTGGTTCTAAAAACAGCCTTTCTATCTTTTCTATATTTGTCCCTCAGGTATTTCCATTTTGATTGGCAACGATCACCCATATAATCAGATAGCAGTGACAATTATAATGACATTATGTAAAAGGTATCAGATTTCGCAATTATGCCACATCAATGTGGAACGCCCTACCCAAAGCTGTAAAGGAATGTGAATCACTACCCACTTTCAAAAACACTCAAAAAACACCTACGGAGACTGCAATTCTAAACTGGCCCCTAACACAACCCCCCCCAATGTACAGTAAATGATCACATGGTCTTGTCAATATTCCAATGTACAGTTTTGCTTGTTCAGTTGTACAGTGTCCCCCACCCACTCCTCCTACCCAACCTCCCCCCCCAACCTCCTCCAATGTACAGTTTCTATGTCAAATGTATATACTCTCTTTTCTGGACTCTTTTCGTATCACAAACTACTGTATTTGCAAATCTGGTATGTCATAAATGTATAGATGTAGCAGTACTGTCTATCTGTATGTCATGTATGTCATATATGTTATGATGAATTGAAAATGGGGGACCCTGATGTACAGTAAACAAGACGAAAGTCTTTCTCTGGTCTGCATCCCCTTAACAATTGTATGTATTGAGCTGTAGTACCCATTCTGCAATCTGTTAATACAATTTTCAATCAATCAATCAATCAACAAATGGGGAACGCCGGTAATGTGTCGCAGTACAACATTTGGATATAATATATTGTAGGCTATGTATTAATGTAGGCATTAGGCTCACTGGCTACGGCTTTCCGTTCCTTTTAAATCCTTTCGTGTTCCACTTCGACCAAACACAGATCATTGAGTTAACGGGCAACCTTTAGTGTATTGATTTACAGAACAAGATAAATGCGGTGCTTTTCTCAAAACAATGCGGAAGTGAAAGGAGCCTCCCGTGTCCATAGTTGTAACTGTTTAAGTTTTGTAAGCCTAGTGTAATATTTGAGAATGTATTTATGTTGCATTTCTTATTTATTTGTTATTTAATTTGCTACAATTTATAGTACCCGTTGGCGTGTAGTCTTTCACCAACGCACTTGCAGTTTTCCGCGATCTGAATGGCCACTGACGTTTCTCTCAGCGCCAATCGCGTGACGCCTAGTTCTATCACTGGTTAAGCTTGGCGACTCTTTCGAAGTTGGTTAAGGTTAGAGTTTGTCTTAGAGCAGGGCGATAGACCACCAGCCCTGATTCCAAACTCTAACCTTAACCAACTTTGAAAGAGTCGCCAAGCTTAACCAGTGATAGAACTAGGCGTTAGCTAGCAGGCTGTTAGAGGCAGAAATAGGCTTAACGCGATTGGCGCTGAGAGAAACGTCAGTGGCCAATCAGATCGCGGAACCCGAACGCAGAACTGCAAGTGCGTTGGTAAAAGACTACACACGCGTGGGAAACACTCATTATGTTAGACCAGTGGTTCTCAAACTTTTTACACCAAGTACCACCTGAGAACGTAGCTGGCTCTCCAAGTACCACCATATGACCGGTGTTAAAATACAGTCTATTCAGCTATGCACAGTTCATGCAGGAGGCAAATGTATTTCTAATACCATTATTTATTGTTAACTTTTGTCAGACACAGCCACAATGTACAAAGGGATAGCACTAGAACTAGCAAACTCTTCCACACAACTCATACAATGCAAGGGGCATTGAGAACATAATAACTAACATTCTCACATAGCAAGTGAGAAAATTAAGAACAACTGTATTTCAGCAAATGTACTTAATTCTCTCTCTCTCTCTCTCTCTCTCTCTCTCTCTCTCTCTCTCCTTCATTCTCACACACACACACACACACACACACACACACACACACACACACACACACACACACACACACACACACACACACACACACACACACACACACACACACACACACACACACACACACACAATTATTTTGTTACAAAAACTTAATTTCCTGCATTCTGGTGCAGGCATTTTTTTTAATGTTTACCCTTTAAATGCCAGTGTTTGTGATGGGCATCACAAATTATTGTAAAAAATAAAATAAAACACATTCAATAATTTTTTTTAATTTTTACCCTTTAAATGCCAGTTTGTGTGATAGCATCACAAATTATTGTTAAAAAAAACACACAAAAAGTAAAATATTCTCAATATATCAAATGCAAAGTACATTTTTCTGGGGGGGATTATTACAGGCTAGACATGTGTCAATGATTAGCAACAACACAGATTTTGATGGATTTTTTGTAATGTCAGATTTAACACCAACTCTTTTCAGAAAAGTGGGAGTATTTCATTTTTTATCTGACATTACAAAAAATCTAAAAAAGATAAATGGTTATGATCAGGGCTGAAGTTGAATTAAAGATTTATGACTGTTTAGACTGCATTACTCTCTGTCACAGTGATCTCCTGGTTGTACCCCACTTAGGTTATAACTATCGCACCGCCGCAACCAGAAACACTGGCCTGGCCTGCTTCTAAGTTCAGTGGCCTGACTAAAAGAATATTTTTTTATTTTTTTATTTTTTTTGTGTGCTTTTTTGTAAATGTTTTCAAGTACCACCAGCAGTACCACCAAGTACCACTAGTGGTACGCGTACCACAGTTTGAGAACCACTGTGTTAGACTACTACTACTATGACGTTTAATGCAAAACAGTGTTTCTGTTATTTTCATTCAGACTGTATCACAGAGTCACTATTGCACTGAAACCAATGACTGGGCCTAACAAAATTATTTAAATTCGATACATTTCTAAATTAAAGTTAACACTTTGATCGCCATGGTTAAATTCATAATTTACCATCCCTCGCCATCTCTATTTGTCTATGGAGAAGTTCCCCTTCTTTGCAGGGCTATAACTTTTTAAATTGTATTGCTAAATTGACATTATTATGGCCCATTCAATGTCCTATATCTATTGTTCAGGGTGTAGCAACGTTATACTTTTTCATTCACATATTCATACTAAAATACGGTCTAAAGTATAAGTATGTTTTTATCGTTTTCTGCAGCTTTCTCCAGAACTTGATTTATAGCCCCAAATGCATTATATTGATGATCAAATACAGTTTGATAGCGATCGGTGCCAGATAAAAAATTTCAACTGGAGGTACTTCTAGAAGTTACTACGTATGATCTGATGTTGACCGGATGGGCGGGGGGTCGTTTATAATTCCGTGGGCAACGTTATATCATTCATCTAGTGTGGGTCATATGATCATCAGAGCAGTTAGTATAGAAGACATTAGAAAATAACGCTGAAACTCACCGTACCTTCCTCGCGGCGTTGGACGATGAGCGTGGAACAGAATTTTTTCTATTATGGGATGTCGAAATATCCGATCCATTTCCAGGTTGTATAATAGTATATACGTCCAAATCATGTTGTTTATCGAGTTATTTGCACCGATTGGTGTTCACTGTGTCAAGATGGAGTCCTGCTAACGATCGCGAGTGCCCGGACTAAATATGGGTGAGCACTTCCTGTTTGGCGCGTCACTTCCTGTTGGCCGATCTGCCGATCGGCCACCAGATGGCGCTCTTGAACCGTTAGAGAGTTGAGTGGAGCTCAGCAGTATATCTCAGGTCCCCGGGGGAGAAATATGATTTCGATCACAGATTTTTGAAATATTGATATCAAAGACGTGTTACGGCGTCTTCGGCAGAATGAGCATGGCGGGCAATGACGAGTTTCGGCGTCTCCGGCGATTAAAGTGTTAATAGTCAATTAATACATTATGGGTTGGATTAACATATAGATAGGCCTACAATTAAATATGTTGATGTGGGTCATGCTGTAATGAATTATGGGATCCATGATGGTTTAGCTCAATCCCTCGCATAGCCACATCTGATTGTATGTTCATCATGTAGGCAGGGGCGTGCACAGACAATTTGGGGGGCAGGGGCCCAAGTGTGTGTGTGATTGTGGGGGGGGGGGGGGGGGGGTACTTTCTAATTTGATAAGGCCTATTTTTTTCATGGATAGTAGTATACAACTAACAACTAACCTTCGTACTGTCCTCTAGTCTCATGCACTCTTCCTAATATACTAACATTATACTAACTCGACACTGCAGCACTCAGGTTTCAACACTTGACTAAATGGAATGTAAATGTATACATTCCGTCTTCATATAAAAAAAAATATATTAAAATATATTATTTTGTAAAAAATAAATTGGGAGGGGCACTTGGGGCAAAAGGGCAGGGGCTCAACAAGCCCTCCTACGGCCCTATATGTGCACGCAACTGTAGGTGTATAACAGGTTCTTAGGTTTACTGTAGCGGTGGCAAGCTGGGACTGGCAGCATTATTATTCTATGCACCTCACTGTAAATCAGTCTCCCCCTAGTGGCCGTTCACAAGCATAGCAGTCTGTCCCTGGGTCACCTCCATTCCAGCATTACCAACCAAGCATACATCATACATGGCCAATGCCCCAGGGCCCTGAACCATCGGGGGCCCCAGACCGTATACACATCTGTAAATTGGCCATCGTTACACGCTCGACGAGAAATGAATTGGCTTACACTAATTTACAAAACCCTCCTCGGTCTGACCCCTCCTTATTTGATACACTTGTTAAAAATGGTCATCTACTACCTATAACACCAGAGCTACTCACCATATATCACTAGATGTTCCCCGTGTTAACTCTTCCTTTGGTCAAGCCTCCTTCCAGTTTTCTGCTCCCAGCAGTTGGAACGAGATGCAAAAGACTTAGAAAATGGACAAATTGATCCAACATCACTACTTTTAAGGACTCTCTCTCTCTACACACACCTGCAACTGTCACCCAGCCTTTTAACTGTGGCTAAGTGGCTTGTCTGTTCTGCTTCATGTAACATACCGTGTGATTTTATTTTGTTGTTTGTTTTTAATGTGTGTTTGAATTATTTCCCTTACCTCTGTGATGTTTGTATCGTCTGTCTCTATTCTATTTTATTTTATCGATTTCTTTTGTCCCCTTTCCCTGTTACCCTTCGAGAGGCCCTTTTGTCGTCTCACCAGGCCGTCATTGTAAATAAGAATTTGTTATTCATTGACCTGCCTGGTTAAATAAAGGTTCAATAAAGGGCCATCAAAGGTCTCGATTGATTGCGTCATCATTAACTGCATCATCTCGCTCATTTTAATAGGAATACATGTCCATGTAGCATTCTTTTATTTGAGAGGGCCCCAATTTTGTCAGATTCCCTGAAAATAGTTATTTTTTAGCTATTGCTATTTTATTGATGTTGCTACTGATAATGTAACTCCTGTAGGCTGTACAGTATGGAGGAGGTGCCAATAAGAATCAGAATCTGAATAATCCGACCACGGCACCTCCAAAGAGCTAAGAGCATTATATCGGTTACATTTGATGTGGAAGGATTCGATTAGATTAGATTCAAATGTATTGTCATCATACAGCACAAGTACAGTACAACGAAAATAAGTTTGTCATACATCCAACCAGAGTGCAAATGTAACAGTAAAGTGTGATAGTAATATACAATGTACAGGTGATTAAACTGGGTATAAAATATATACATGAGTACTACTGAGTAATAGTGCTAATCAGATGTATGTACAGAGTTGTAGTATTAATATGTACAGTGATACAGGTATAAAGACACTATGGTAGTAAATCAGACAGTGACAGTGGCTCGGGAGGTAGAGCAGTCGTCTGGTAATCCGGAGGTTCCCGGTTCAATTCCCACTCCCGGGCAGCGTGTCGAAGTGTCCTAGAGCAAGACACTTAACCCCTAATTGCCTCCGCCGTCGGTGTGTGAATGTGTGAGTGAATGGGTAAAATGTGAGGAACAAATTGTACAACCTCGAAAAGGTTGTTCTGTGCCAATTGTCTCCCTACCTGCACCAGAACAGCATCCTGGAGACATTTCAGTCAGGGTTCAGGACTGGCCATAGCACAGAATCAGCCCTCCTTAAAGTGTCAAATGACCTACTCCTCGCCGCTGACAACCGTGACTGCTCTGTTTTAATGCTGCTTGACCTCAGTGCAGCTTTCGACACTTGATCACACCATTTTATTAGATCGTCTCCAACATGGGGTTGGTGTCAGTGACACTGCACTAGCATGGTTCTCCTCCTATCTCACAAATAGAAGCTTTGCTGTCAACATCGCCAACTGCTCCTCCCCCTCAACCTCCCTCTCCTGTGGGGTCCCACAAGGGTCCATCCTTGGCCCGATCCTGTTCTCCCTTTACATGCTACCCCTTGGTCCAAGCATTCAGAAGCACAACATCTCTTTTCACTGTTATGCTGACAACACACAGCTTTACGTTTCCCTGAAACCTAACAACCAGTCTTTACTACTTAACAAACACACTGTAGCACCCACTCCCCACACTTTATATTTATGGATGAAGGATTGCACTACAACTCGTACACCTTACTGTAAATTGTACCTAAAATTGTACCTCATCCCATTTCTGCTTTGCACTAGATAGTACTGTACATTAGTACACTGCATAGTATTGTGTATTGTATATTATATGGTAACTCAGAACATTGTACATATGTCTATACCGAACACTGTGACCTCATTTTCTTCTTCTAAATTCATGCTATATTATGTTATTATGTTATTTGATACCATCTTGTCTAGCACAGTCTCTGGAGCGTAACAGTAAGAAGCATTTTGTATGAAAGTATTCTGTACTTCTGTATGACAACTATTAAAGAACTTGAACTTGAACTTGAACAGTCTCATGTCCTGCCTGGATGATGTTAAATGTTGGATGGCACAAAACATTCTACAACTAAATCAAAACAAATGCGAAATAATCCTCTTCGGTCCCCCAGACGCTGTCACCACCCTTACCAACAGCCTTGGCAACCTGTCCTCCCTGGTCAAGCCCTATGTCAAGAACCTAGGTGTCATTTTTGATCCACAAGTTAAATTCGACAGACAAGTGAACTCAGTGGTAAAGGCATTTTTTTTCCCAACTACGCACCATTGCCAAACTCAAAGCCCTTCTCTCCCCTGCAGACCTTCAGAGAGTCATCCACGCCTTCATTTCATCTAGATTAGACTACCGCAACTCCCTCTATATAGGCATTAACCAGTCTTCCCTGTCCCGCTTACAACTGGTACAAAACGCTGCTGCCAGACTGTTGACCGGAACTCGCAAGAGAGACCACATCACCCCTGTCCTTGCCTCCCTTCATTGGCTCCCAGTACGCTACAGGATAGATTTTAAGGTTCTCCTATTTGTTTTTAAAGCCCTTAATGGTCACCCCCCCCTCCTACATCTCAGACCTCCTATCCCCCTATTCCAACACCAGGTCCCTCAGGTCAGCCGATCAGAGGCTCCTGACAGTCCGGAGGTCTAACCTCAAGCTCAGGGGGGGCCGTGCCTTTGCTGTCGCAGCCCCTGAACTGTGGAACAGCATGCCCACCTCCATTAGGCTCGCCCCTCGATAGATGCCTTCAAATCGAGGCTCAAAACCAACTTCTACCTACTAGCCTTTCCCGTTCACTGACTCATGCCCTGTTTTCCTGTGTGTTTGCCTGTGTGCCCTCCCATAAAACGGAGTGTGATTGTTGTCAATATGTATCTATGTGTATCTACCCTCTGTACAGCACTTTGGTTGACACGTGTCATGTGAAATGTGCTATATAAATAAATCTGATTGATTGATTGATTGATTGATTGATATACATCTATGACATACCAGATTTACAAATACAGTACTGTTTGTGATACAAAAAGAGTTTAAAAAAGAGAGTATATACATTTGACGAAGAAACTGTACATTGGATGAGGTGGGGTGGGGGGGGGGGGGGGGGTAGGCTGGGTGTGTAACTCCTTCCAAGCACAGCAGACACAAGTGGTTTCTTTCTACGGGTTTATTGAAAGCTTGGTCCTCCAATCCACCTCCAATCCACCGTGAAAACTTAAAACAGAAAACATAAGTCGCGTTAGGTCAACACAAACAATAATATACACAGTATGAAAAACAACACGTCAGCAAAGCAAAATACAAACAAACATTAAATACCTCGTTGGCTGCATGCTACATAAAAGGGGTTTTCATTCTTCTGTTCTTGGCAACAGTCTTGATAGTGGTAGAACCTGTACAACTCCCTCCGACCATCCCTGCCGCTTGCTCGCAGGTGCCGTAATCAGTCCCAAAGGTAAAACGCGAGAGCAGCCTAACGGGACACCATAATATATAACCAGACGTCAAAATGAATATACTATAAATGGTAGCGAATTAAATAATAAAGAAAATAAGAAATGCAACATAAATACATTCTCAAATATTACACTAGACTTACAAACTCAAATAACATAAATTATGAAACCATATAATGGCCACAGCTACAGGGTGGGTAACTGTACATTGGATTATCGACGAAACCTTACTTGGTCCCAAGAAGAGGGTCTCGTGTATTATTGGGTTAGGACATTTACATTGGAGGGGGTTGAGTTAGGACATTTACATTGGAGGGGGTTGAGTTAGGACATTTACAGGGGCCAGTTTCGAATTGCAGTCTCCCGTAGGTGCTCCTTGAGAGTGGTTTTAAAAGTGGGTAGTGTTTTGGAGCAGATTTAGTAATCAAGGCAGTTAAATACATTACCTGCAAATGCAAATGACATGTCGTCAGCTTGTGACTGCAACTTGTTCCTGTTTGCGGACGACTCAGCCCTGCTGGTCTCTGACAAGAACAGGTTACAGGTTGAAAAAGCCCTCAGCTTAGACCTAGACAAAATCTGCATATGGCTCGCCGACAACAAACTATCATTACACATGGGCAAAACAGAGTCCATTCTCTTCGGTTCAAATAACAAACTCAGCAAGACCGACGGCTTCTCGGTTACAGTGGGTGACAATATTGTCACAAGGAAAGATGAAATTACCTACCTGGGTTCCATCCTAGAGGCTAATCTTTCCTGTGACAAAATGGCATCCAATGTAATAAAAAAAGTCAACCAACAAACTCGATTCTTGTACCGGATCTCCTCTCTGGTAAACAAGAATACCCTGAAGACTCTGGCAGGAGCACTCATTCAAGGGTACTACGACTATGCGTGCACCTCATGGTACCAAAGCACCTCAAAGGCGCTAAAAACAAAATTACAAACATCTCAAAACAAACTGGTCAGACTACTGCTTGACCTTACTCCTAGAACCCACCTCACCCCTGCCCACTTTGACAACCTAGGATGGCTTAGAGTAGACGACAGAGTACAGCAACTTGCAATGGGCCTGGTCTACAAGATACACTACGCGACCAAGGTACCCATGTACATGTCAAAATACTTCCCAAAGGTCAGTGAATACCACGATCACAACACCAGAGGGAGCTCCACAAATCATGTTAAACCCAGATTCGGCTCAAACAAGGGACTAAACACGTTTAGCAATTATGCCACATCAATGTGGAACGCTCTACCCACAGCTGTAAAGAAATGTGAATCACTACCCACTTTCAAAAACACTCAAAGAACACCTACGGGAGACTGCAATTCGAAACTGGCCCCTACAAATGTCCTAACCCAGTTGTACAGTAAATGACCAAGTATGGCTTTGTCAGTATTCCAATGTACAGTGTACAGTGTCCCCCCCCCCTACCCAACCCCCCCCCCCCCCCACCTCCAATGTACAGCCCCCACCCACCCACCCCACCCCACCCGACCCACCCAACCTCCCCCAATGTACAGTTTCTACGTCAAATGTATATACACTCTTTTTCTGGACACTTTTTGTATCACAAACAGTACTGTATTTGCAAATCTGATATGTCATAAATGTATAGATGTAGCAGTACTGTCTATCTGTATGTCATGTATGTCATATGTTATGATGAATTGAAAATGGGGGACCCTGATGTAAACAAGACGAAAGTCTTTCTCTGGTCTGCATCCCCTTAACAATTGTATGTATTGAGCTGTACTGTACCGTACCCATTCTGCAATCTGTTAATAAACTTTTCAATCAATCAATCAATCAAACCTTTTAAGATGTATATTACATGCTTATAAACCTCACCAGCAGATGGCAGCACCCCCCTTGGACCGTCACCTGGCTTGTTCCCGCTCTTGTCCTTTGTAAGAGAAAGAATGATGTATTTTTTAACAATGAAACATTTATAAAAACCACACACACACACCAACGACTGTCGTTATCCGTCAAGCCTCCTTCATCATCGCTGATTAGATACTTCATGATGTCTCCTTCCATCTAAGACATGTGTCCCCGATGTCCCTGATGTCCCTCGCCAGTGGCTTCCCTTTAAGGTCTTTGGTAATTGCATAGAAGACGGATGATGACTCATATCTACTAAATGTGTTAAAACTATATTTAGTTTACAAGGCACGCTTCAATGAGGGATGGAAGAAGAGAGGAGGACAGAGAGGCGTGCTGTTTACTTACATTATGGCACTGGGCAAAGTGACTAGACATGAGGCCTCAGCCAGCGCCGGACCTAGCACATTTGGTGCCCTACCTAGGCAAACTTATGCCCTGGGACCCCCCCCCCCCCCCAATAAAAAAAATCATATATATTTATTTCTTTGCATTTATATATATATTTCTTATCTAAATCGCTTTATAATTTTGTTCCTCACATTCACACACCAACGGCGGTGGCGACCGTGCAAGGTCATCGGGAGCAACTTCGACACGCTGCCCGGGAGGAGCTAACAAACAATAATAATAATAATAATAATAATAATAACAACGAACGGATGGATGGATTATCCAAGTGGGGGTCCTGGGGGGAAGAGCGAGCAAGAGCATATGTATGTATTGTATTGGATTGCAAGTATTATATATATCTCGTAAACTACATTTATATTGATTCAAATGGAATGTATAGTCCTGTGATTTACGTTGGATATTTACTGTTAATGCTCGTGTGTCTAATTTTATGTCATGTTTAAAAAAAAATAATAATAATAATAATAATAATAACGAACAATAAAATATATATTTATTTTCCCCCTCTGGGTGGCGCTCTAGGCAACCGCCTATGTCGCCTATAGGAAGCTCAACCATGGCCATTTAGCCTAATTGTGATGTAGGCTACGCTGAGCACTGAACACCTGTTTCTGTTGGAAGAATATACCTCCCGACTGAATCTGTCTTCAATGAAACTCCCCGCCTAGTCCAGACCGAATACCAGCGTAACACTCAACGCCTACGTCAACCCGTCTGAGATACACAATAATCACCGTCTGCTATGCGGTGCGTGACGGCCTGTGTTTGTGAAAGGCCTGAAAGCAGTTACCAGGCCATTCTAATTCGTCCAGACTTCCAGATTAATGCAACGGACAAGGATTTAATTCGTCCCCGGCGCACAGAGGCAGAGCAGAACGGGAAACCGAGACCTCCCACGGGCGAGGACATATTTTAACATTCAACTGGAAGCCGCTTCGCTGCAGCTCCTTTTTTTGAAGTCGTTTTCTGCGTTTTTTCTCCGCTTCCTCTGCGTTCATTAATGGGTTTCTTTGTCAACTGCCAATCTCCTGGTCTCCTGGTGTCGCCAGGTGTGAGGAAAATCAACTGCATCAATTCCCCTTTCGGAACACGCCAACTTTTTGGGAAATTCGCTTATTTTGCCATCTACCCTGGAGTTAGACAAGCAGATGCTTACCCTTTTCTTCTCTGTGCATGCATTAGGCTTAGGGAACAGCCGCACTGTTAGCCTAGCTTAGCGTCATTCACTGGAAGTAGGTGTGCCAGTGTAGCCTAGTTCCTAACAGTCACGAAATACATTCCAAATACAACTCCAAAACATTCCTCTAAACATGTTGTGACCTGTGTATTTACCACGTCGAGAAATAAAAAAAAAAATACATTTTCGTTTTCTAAGCAGATATATAATCAGATTTTTTTTTGCCGAACCACTGCTGCCTGGGCGCAGTGATTTCATCACCTCAAAAGCCCTGTTGTTTTTTGAAAAACTGGGCTTTTGAGGTAATAAATTACGCTAAGCTAGGCTAACGGTGCAGCTGTTCCCTAAGCCTAATGCATGCACAGAGAAGAAAAGGGTATGTATCTGCTTGTCTAACTCCAGGGTAGATGGCAAATAAGCTAATTTCCCAAAAAGTTGGTGTGTTCCTTTAACCTCTTAAACCCTAGCCATATTTTCAGAAGATTTGCCTAAAAGTACATACCGGATGATTGCTCCACTTCTCCAAGGACCATTTGCATGTTCTTGGTATCTAGGGACATCTATGGACCTCAGGGAATGTATTCACATTGTCAGAAATATTGTGTCTGTTACTATGAGTAAATTGTAATGAACAGAAAGGTAAATAAACAAACTACGTTCTATTTTATGGCAATAACATTCAGGTTTGTTTGACCTGTGAGCAGGGACCGAAACTAAAGCCCGCCGCCCGCCAGGGGCGGTCTGTTTTTACCTTTGGCGCATGACACTTAGAGGGCTGCCCGCCGTGTGGCATGTAGACGTGTAGTTCATAACCATAGTCATAACGATACTCTTGTGCGAGTACAGATTATAGCCGCTCGTCTTTTTTTTCTCCGCTGCGAGATCGTTAAAAAACTACAAGTCCCACATCGCACTCAAGTCAACGGTCCAATCACAGTAGAGTGACGTGACTGGTTTCATGAGAAAAAAACCAAATGACCAATCGGAAGCTATCATTTGGCTTGTTTACTTCCGTCTGCTCTAGTCTATATCGAACCTCCAAGAGCTAACGTTACTGTTTAAACAATGACCCAGTCAACTATTCACTTTTAGTTTAATACATGACGAGGCATTGTCTAACGGTATCTAGCTGGCTAGCTACTGATAGCTGCTGATATCAACAAATGCTCCAGCAATAGTCTACTCGAGTACATAATACCTCCGTTCCCTCGTTAGCTAGCTTAGCTAGCTCACGTTGATCCATCTGTCCCAGTAAACTAAATTGTCTTAACGTTATCTACCGGGCTAGCAGTAGCTACAGATAGCTCCTGATATCAATGTCTTATAACATTGATTGAATGCGTATTCTAGCTGAGGGCATGTTGAATGTGATTTGACAAAAGAACGGTAACGTTATAATAAATAGGGTCCAGCTGCATCGCCGGAGAATCCTTGCATGCTGAATGTAGGGTCTAGCTGAATATAGGGTCTAGCTGCAGGGCCGGAGAATCCTTGCTGGAGCTGGAGGCTACTCAAGTATACACACAGACAGTGGAGCTGTTTGCAGATAGCAAGCATTTTGACTTATTGCGTGGTGGCGATGTCTCGCAGATAATACAACTACAAGTATGATTATATAATATATATTTTATTACATTTTTTTTTTATATAAAATATATATATATTTTTTTTTAATCAAAAAAATGTTGGCAGGTAAGAAATATGCTTGGCGGGTAGACTCTTCCCATCTACCCGCCACTGGCCGGTGAGTCAAAAAGTTAATTTCGCTCCCTGCCTGTGAGATATAATCACAAAAGTAACGTCAGAATTTTTCGCAAAGAATATTTTCAGCAGCTTTCACAGAGGCTGGTGTGAGCTGGGTAGTGTAGTTTTATGAGATTTTACACTTTGACTGCTGTTTTGATAGGGTTAGGGTCTTTACTTTTGGCTACATAAAAAAAAAAAACATTGATTGATTGAAAACTTTATTAACATATTGCAGAATGGGTACAATACAGTACGGCTCAATACACACAATTGTTAAGGGGATGCAGACCAGAGAAAGACTTTCATCTTGTTTACATCAGGGTCCCCCATTTCCAATTCATGATAACATTTATGACATACACGACATACAGATATACAGTACTGTTACATCCAGACATTTATGACATACAAGATATACAAATATACAGTACTGTATATTTACAGACCATTTCTAAAAGAGAATATATACATTTGAGGGGGAGGAAATTGTACATTGGGGGGGTTTGGGTGGGTGGGGGGATGGGGGTTGGAAATTTACCGGGGCCAGTTTCGAATTGCAGCCTCCCGTAGGTGCTCTTTTAGAGCGGTTTTGAAGGTGGGTAGGGATTCACGTTCTTTTACGATTCTTTTACACACAACATTAATTAATACGGACTGTATTGATCTATTCATGACGTGAAATAAATCTCGGCCCGATACCGGGCCTGTCAGGCTTAAGGGGTCAATCTCTACTTCTTTCAAAACCTCAAAAGACCTCATCATGAAGGCTTAGCACATTAGTTCCATCCGGTGGATTTCTACTGTATAATTATATACCCTAGAACTGTGATGTGGTTGTGGTACATGCCACATCGTAGAACAACCTGAACCAGCAAAAATGAAGTGAGAAATGATGGGAACCCGGCTTATAGATTCAAATTCCACCCGCTCCCTTTCACAGGACCGCCTATCCAGCGGATCAGCCACTGTACTTAGGGCCCCGCTTTCTTTAATAGGGGCCACATCTGAGTTTTACTGGAAAGATAGATACAAAGAAATCACAGTATAACTATCAAATGAATAGTGTAATTGGTTCATCAAGGCCCTTGATCATCATGTCAAACATAATTTCAACCGACCCCTTGAAATGTAAACCCTCATGTCATATGCTTACCACTTGTATCTATTGCTATGTCCGCCCATCACAATCACGTGAGCTGTCTAACGCCTGTCTCGTCTCCCTGTCTCCCTGTGAGTGGCTGTCCCGGAGTGTTGACCGGAGTGTTGGACGTCCCGTGATGAAGACCGGGAGGATGCGACTCTCTCTGCGCTGCCCCCCTGTCTCGCTGTCTCCGGCTGTCTCGTAGTGATGACCGGAGTGTTGGACGTCCCGTGATGATGACCGGGAGGATGCGACCCTCTCTGCGCCGCCCCCTATCTCCGGCTGTCTCGGAGTGATGACCGGAGTGTTGGACGTCCCGTGATGAAGACCGGGAGGACGCGACCCTCTTTGCGCCGACGCTTTGCCTCAAATAGATCCGCTATCAGCCCCATTTTTTAATCTTTCAAAATGTTCAGTTGCTATTGCTATCAACTCTATCTTTAATCTTTCAAAATGTTCAGTTGCTATTGCATGCACTTATCTGTGTTTCACTACACACATGAGTGCATGCTTACCAACTGTTCGCCTGTTTTTATTGCAACACTACTATCACCGACATCTAAGAAGGGAGATCCCCCTTTGAATGGCCCTTCTAAGGTTTCTCTCCTCCACATTGCCTGTGGTGCATTTTTTCCTATTGCTAGGTTTTAGTGAGTTTTTCCTTACCTTCGCGTGGGGTATGTCTGGGAGTGTTGCATTTATTTTGCATTTATTAAAAAAAATGTGGACCTTATGGTGTTCTTGATTTGATCTTGACTTATTGTGATGTTTCTTCTTGACTTGTTTAAAGAAGACGTGTCCGGCCCATGGGGACATTAACGTGTGTTGTCGGGCCTTACAAATACATTTGATTTGATTTGATTTGATTTGATTGGCTGAAGTCAAACCACAAATAGCCAGGGCTTGGCAACAACACTGTTCATTTCACGTTCTCAGACCGCTGCAAGCGCAACGTGCTAGGCATTCTCAGAGGCTACCATCTGTGCTGAGTGAGTTAGCAAAGAGGCTAAGTTGGCTCCTAATTGTGACGCGTTAAAAACTAAACATGGTGACATCCAGAGGGGGTTTATTGATCCAACAAAATAGAGTAAAAAACAATTATATTGAAATAAGAAAAGATAACTATTCCTATCATCATTTGGTCTTCCGCTTGATGATACAGACTACCGCCACCTGCTGGTGTGGAGTTATTTAATCTTATTTAAATGTGTTTAATCGCTGTTGGATGTAGTCAGGGTGGTGTGAGCAGTGTGAAATCTGTCGGCCCGAGTACAGGCGACGGAAGACGATATGCGTCGCCTTTTGTCTGCGGTAGTTCTTTGTGTCGCATTGGTGTGTTCTGACATTAAGGTAAGATAGAAGGGGCCCCCAAATGATTATTATGCCTCTCGTCCCCAAAAGGTCTTGGGATGGCCCTGCCCCTTCCGTACTTGTAGATGCATCTGAATTCTAGTAAGAACAACACTAGAAGGTTCATGTTTAACCCTTTCACTACCAAATGGTTAACCCTTTCACTGCGACAACACAGAAGGTTAACCATTTCACTGCCACACGGCAAAGGGTTAACCCTTTCACAACCACACTAGAGAAGGTTAACCTACTGGTTAAAGGGTTAAATTCAGCTGGTATGACAGTGATTGGAGTTGACGTGGTTGAAAAAAATCACATTTTGGACCCTGGATGGATTAACCCTTTCACTACCACACTACAAAATGGTTAACCCTTTTCACTGCGACACTACAGAAGGTTAACCCTTTCACTGCCACACAACAAAGGGTTAACCCTTTCACTACCACACTACAGAAGGTTAACCCTTCCACTGCCACACGACAAAGGGTTAATGTCTAAGACGAGCGTCGCCGTGTGCATCAGTCTAATCCTGACCAGTCGTTAACTATAGGACGAACTTGCCAACGCGGTCGGGATACACAAGTATCTCATTTTAATCAGTCTCCGTAAGTAGCATTATAGGGGGAGAGCACGATTCGTCATCATTAAGAAGAAGCCGCTTTAATATTGGGGAGGCCGCATCAGTAATATTTAATCTTCCTAAAAGGTGTGTTTTGTGTGTGCCCAATAAGTCATTTTATTTGAGTGCCATTAGGCGGTCGCGTTGTGCCTGTGTGCCTCTTGTTGTATACCTGAATTATCTGACCGCTCACTGGAGACAGTCATCAATGAGGCAGTGACTCATCCTCCCCCTCCTCCCCCTCCTCCCCCTCCCCCTCCTCCTCCTCCTCTCTCTCTCCCTCCCCACTCCAAAATATGACTTAAATCCCCACCCCCCCCCCGTATGACGTCACCAGGCCTCGGTGATTTGATCAGGAAGCCCTCAAGGACAACCAATGATAATTTCATATGTATACCCGGGCAAGCCGCTCCTCCTCCTCCTCCTCCTCCTCCTCCGCCGTCACCACCAGGAGCCCTCGACTCCCTCGGGTTCGCTTTCTCCAGTCTTCCCGGGCAGCACGCGGAGACACGCACACGCACGCGCACACGCACACGCACACACGCACACGGCCGTGTCGTATACCTGCTGCAGTATATACAGGTGCATCTCAATGAATTAGATTAGAATATCGAGGAAAAGTTCATCTATTTCAGTCATTCGATTCAAAGTGTGAAAATCATGTATTATAATATTATAGATTCGTTACACAGAGTGAAATATTTCAAGCCTTTATTTCTTTCAATTTGGATGGTTTTATGGCTTACAGCTATAATGAAAACCCTGAAAATTCTGTATCTGAGGACATTTTTATATTTACATAAGACCAAAAAAAAAATATATATATATATATTACAGAAAAATGTCGGCCTACTGAAAAGTACGTGCACTCAATACTTGGTCAGTTTTACACGAGTCAATACGGCGTACCGATATTATTTCCTCAATATTCTAATCATGTATTGAGATGCACCTGTGTGTATTATGGCATGGGGGGTCGTCGCTGCTTGGAGCCGGGCGAGGTGTTTGAACGGACCTGAAAGCGAGCGGCGGTCCCTCTGGGTAGGATTAGACGGGGGGGGGGGCGTGCTTCTCTCTCGCTGGTGGTGGTGTGGTGGTGGTGGAGGGGCACAGGGGGCACACTGTCTCAATGTTATCTGCTCTCGCTGTTTCTCCTTCCTGACCGTGTGCTTCTCCCTGATTCCAGTGGAAAAACATCCTCGCCTTCTAGCGTGTGTGTGTGTGTCTGTGTGTCTGTGTGTGTGTGTGTGCGTGCGTGCGTGCACGTGTGTGTGTGTGTCTGTGTGTGTGTGTGTGTGCGTGTGTGCGTGTGTGTGTGTGTGTGCGTGCGTGCGTGTGTGCGTGTGTGTGTGTGTGTGTGTGTGTGTGTGTGTGCGTGCGTGCGTGCGTGCGTGCGCGTGCGTGTGCGTGTGTGTGTGTGTGTGCGTGCGTGCGTGCGTGTGTGTGTGTGTGTGTGTGTGTGTGTGTGTGTGTGTGTGCGTGTGTGTGTGTGTGTGTGTCAGCCACGGTGGTAGTACCACGAATCTGCCCCGTCTAACACCACTGGCCAACAGGAAGCACATTCCGCTCCTTCCTGTTTGTGGCCCTCTCTAACTTCCTGTCAAGTGTCTGTGATAACTTACAAAAATACATGGCCACACAGGCCACTAAATCACCCGCTCTGCCCCCCCTGCCCCAAAACCGGGCCCCCGTTAAAAAGAAAGAAAAAAAACAGTGGACGGTCACCTCTCTGGGGAATGTAATTTCATTGTTTCTGGGCTACGTTGTTTTGGATATACAGGCTGAGTGACAACGATTCAGACGGTTTGAACATGTAGCCTATCCACCTTTGGGTAATAATATCCAATCAGGCAGATGTTATAGGAATTCTATTACCACAAACTATGCCAATAGATGAGGCAAACGACCTGACGTCAAATCGTCCCTCTCTGTGTCTGCGCACGCAAAGCACCATCACCCTGGACATGTCTCCAACAAGCACAGCTGTGAATGTGTCTGGCCATCGTCGCTCAGATGGTCAACCGGAGGACAACAGTGGGGTGTGGACTGTACACACAGCCGATTGAGGAGCCAACGGAATCTCTGCTTGCACGTCGTTAATACACGGCGTCTGGTTATTTTAATTCTAATGAGTGTATATACTTGGCGGCTACGTGGCGTAGTGGGCAAGGCGTTCGCCACGAATGCGGAGAGGCTGGGCTCGCCTGTTTGAGCCCAGCGCTCCACATTGCTTTCAGTTTAGCTGGTCGTTCATACTAATACACATTGGCCGTATTAGGGGGTGGGAAACTGATGGGTGGGGATTGGGCGTTGTGGACAGCAACTCCTACAGGTCGGTTGGTGCGCCTGCGCAGTAGAATCAGGAAGTGTCGGGGGCAACGTGAGCCTCCCACGCGTTACTCCTCGCCACTGAGTGATCGAGCTGCGCAGGTGAAAAGATGCGACTGCTGTTACCTCGAGTACCGGAGGGGACTCGTGCTATGTATGACTTAGTCCACATTGCAGCCGGCTTGTGGGAGGCAAGAAACAGCGTTCGTGACAGGGGAGGGTTGAATTGGATGATACGAAAATTGGGATGGGAGAAAATATAGAAAATGGGAGAAAAAGTGGATAAAAAAAAAATTAGTGTATATACTTGACCACATCATGCACAATTGTACAGCCCTTTGGCCTATTGTTATTTTTATTCTATAATTCTATTCTATTCTATTGTGCTTCTATTTTAATTCAGTTTATATCCCATTGTGTCTTATTCCACCTTTTATTTGACAGTTGCACAGCCCTGGCCTATTTTTAATTTCATAATTATACTCTATTCTATTGTGCTTCTATTTTAATCTGGTTTGTATTTCATTTAATTTCTATTCCACCTTGTTATTTTATTATCTGTCCTTTATTGTCTGTCCGTTAATGTCGCACCAAAAACGACCTGGGGGGCGACAGCGGCTCAGGAGGTAGAGCGGTCGTCTGGTAATCGGAAGGTTCCCGGTTTGATTCCCGTTCCTCCCGGGCAGCGTATCAAAGTGTCCTTGAGCAAGACACTTAACCCCCTATAACTGCTCCCAATGAGCAGGTTGGTACCTTGCATGGTCACCTCCGCTGTCAGTGTGTGAATGTATATGAGTGAATATGAGGAACAAAATTGTAAAGCGTTTTGGATAAAAGCTGTTATATAAATGCACCATTTACCATTTTACCATTTACCTCTGGCGACTAAGGGTAAGTCTAGCAGCAGTGCTGAGCTTGAGTGCTATGATTAGATTAGATTAGATGATTAGATTCGATTTTTTATATCTGTATCTGTATGTTGTGTATGTCATAAATGTCATTATGAATTGAAAATGGGGGACCCTGATGTAAACAAGACGAAAGTATTTCTCTGGTCTGCATCCCCTTAACAATTGTGTGTATTGAGCCGTACTGTACTGTACCAATTCTGCAATCTGTTAATTAAAATGTTCAATCAATCAATCAATCAATGCTACACTCTGGGTGCAGAGTAGTATAGATATATTAGCATAGCAGGTAGTAGTATAGGGATAGTAGCATAGTACATAGCAGGTAGTAGTATAGGGATAGTAGCATAGTACATAGCAGGTAGTAGTATAGGGATAGTAGCATAGAAGTACATAGCAGGTAGTAGTAAAGGGATAGTAGCATAGTACATAGCAGGTAGTAGTATAGGGATAGTAGCATAGAAGCAGGGGTGTAAAGTACTTGAGTAATTGTACTTTGTTACAATACTTATTTGTACTTTGTACTTTACTCAAGTATTATTAGGTTTGTATACTTTTACTCAATTACATTTCAGAGAAAAAAAACATACTTTTTACTCCTTACATTTAAAATGCAGACCTACAAAGTACAAATCTCGCAGGTCCAACTATTTTAATTAGTATATTTGTTTCTCTGGCCGAACTAACGCTAATCTTATTAATCCTGCGGCCGCACTTTATTTAAAAACAGCCAATCAGATCCCCATCAATGGAAAATGTACCCGCCCATAGCCATGCTGATTGGTCGTTGTGCAAGACTAGCATGCTGGGATCTTTGATTAAACACCTGCTATCAGAAGAATAGACAGTCAGAATACTTTTATTTTTTTTTACTTTTACTTTTTAGTACTTAAGTACATTTAAAAGTAGACACTTTTTTTTACTTTTACTCAAGTGTGTTTTTAGCCAGATACTCTGACTTTTACTTGAGTACGATTTTGAGACGGTACCCATACTTTCACTTAAGTATAATTTCTGGGTACTTTTTACACCCCTGCATAGAAGTACATAGCAGGTAGTAGTATAGGCATATAGTAGCATAGTACAATAGTAGATAGCAGTATAGTGTGAATGTGTGAGTGAATGGGTGAATGTGAGGAACAAAACACTTGTAAAGTGCTTTGGATAAAAGCTGCTATAGAAATGCACCATTCACCGTTTACTGTATTACAGACTCAATCAATTACTACTGTACCAGAGTATGGCATTTGGGATAATCTACTGGTATGCGCTCCATTGTGTTGTTACGGTGGTGTTGACGAGGCCGGCCGGCCTGGCAGGCGGACGCCGGGGGAACGGCTGAGTCACGGGCAGCAGACCCCGGGTTTGTTTGACTAGCCACTGGGGGAATGTGTTGGAGGAGCTCCAGCGATTGTGAGGGCAAGGCGCTGCGTGGCAGGCTCACTTCCCCCAGCGGCCCCCGGAGATAAAGAGGCAGGCCGGGGACCATGCCAGGAGAGCAGGGACCCCAGCGAGTGGCAGCCAGGCTCACTTCCCCCAGCGGCCCCCGGAGATAAAGAGGCAGGCCGGGGACCATGCCAGCGGCCAGTGGCAGGTCTGGGCCCCAAACCCAAACAAACCCTTTAGCTTCTCTATAGTGACGTGTCGGAGCCGACTCTTTAACCCTTTCACTACCACACTAGAAGAAAGGATTAACCCTTTCACTACCACACTACGGAAGGTTAACCCTTTCACTACCACACTATAGAAGGTTAACCCTTTCACTACCACACTACAGAAGGTTAACCCTTTCACTACCACACTATAGAAGGTTAACCCTTTCACTACCACACTATAGAAGGTTAACCCTTTCACTACCACACTATAGAAGGTTAACCCTTTCATTACCACACCACAGAAGGTTAACCCTTTCAATACCACACTACAGAAGGTTAACCCTTTCACTACCACACTACAGAAGGTTAACCCTTTCACTACCAGATTACAGAAGGTTAACCCTTTCACCACCACACTACCGAAGGGTAACCCTTTCACAACCACACAACCGAAGGTTAACCCTTTCACTACCACACTACAGAAGGTTAACCCTTTCACCACAACACTACAGAAGGTTAACCCTTTCACTACCACACTACAGAAGGTTAACCATTTCACTAACACACTACAGAAGGTTAACCCTTTCACTACCACACCACAGAAGGTTAACCCTTTCAATACCACACTACAGAAGGTTAACCCTTTCACCACCACACTACAGAAGGTTAACCCTTTCTCAACCACACTGCCGAAGGTTAACCCTTTCACTACCACACTACCGAAGGTTAACCCTTTCACCACCACACTACCGAAGGTTAACCCTTTCACAACCACACTACCGAAGGTTAACCCTTTCACTACCACACTACCGAAGGTTAACCCGCTCACTACCACACTACAGAAGGTTAACCCTTTCTCAACCACATTACCGAAGGTTAACCCTTTCACTACCACACTACGGAAGGTTAACCCTTTCACCACCACACTACCGAAGGTTAACCCTTTCTCAACCACACTACCGAAGGTTAACCCTTTCACTACCACACTACCGAAAGGTTAACCCAATAGCTTAAAATTGTATCCCCACTGTAGAACCACGGCTGTGCCTCCAGGGAGTTGGCCGGTAGCCTACATTGGGGGCGACAAAGCTGCTATATAAACGCACCATTTATTTTTTATTTACAATGACCTGGATATTGGATGTCTTTTTATGAATGAAAACAAAGACATTCAACCGGTTCCCCGATTAGCAAACTTGGGAGAAGTCATTACAATGATTCTCTATCACCTGACCAACCAGTGAGCCACGAGGGACGTTTCATCATCACCATGTCCAGGAGGCGTTTTCCTTAATGCCAAGCAAGCAGTGCAAAAATGCTTCCGCATTCGTCACCGCACGCCAGTGCGGTAAAGCGCCCTTCTTTTCAGGCCCCGCTTAGACAAATGCTACCGTGCGTGCACCGGCGGCGGCGTGCTCGCTCAGGTGCGTGCGTGCGCCGGCGTGCTCGCGCGAGGTGCCCGCGCATGCGCATGAGATCCCGCCTTGGTTCGACAATATATATAAGTCACCGCCCCTTATTCAGTATCTAGAAAATAGCTCAATTGGCAAGGCCACATGGCTGTGGATCCTATGGCTCGTTTGCTGGCGAGTTCGAATCCCATCGAAAATATTTTTTAACGTGATTTTTTTTTAACGTGTATTCTTTCGCCGGTTAAGGTTAGGCATGGTTAAGGTTAAGGTTAAGGTTAGGCATTGTTTCGGAGTTGGTTAAGGTTAGAACGGTTAAGTTTAGGCGCTGTTAAGGAGCTGGTTAAGGTTAGAGTTTGTCAAAGAGAATGGCAATAGACAGCCTATTTCCGCGCGACCTGGGCGCTGGGCGGCGGAAAATGAAAGGCGCATTACTGCACGCCACTACGGTAAAATTTTGCACTGCTTGCTTGGCATAAAGCTACACGCGTCCAGGAGCCCGTGGCTCTTCAGCACCCATCTCAAACCCCGCCCCCTTCTCTCCCGATCCTCCAGTCACGACTGTTGTTTCGAGGGAAGCGACCGCCGTGTGATTGGAGGATCGAGAAAAAGAGGGCGGGTTCAAGATAGGTCAATGGCGTAGTGAAGGACAGGGGGTTAATATGTGTACAACTCAAGTCTAGACAGGAAGAGATGAGAGGAGGTGGGAGGAGAGCGAGAGCGCTAATTAGAGTGAGATTAAAGCTATCTTCGTTTATCTACATCAAAGCGTCGCGGCCCCCTCCCCCTCCCACGGGGGTAAACACAGGAAGACGCTGCTAACGGCTGTCTGTGACGCTGTTGACCTGCCAACACGGACCCCGATTGGACACGTTTTCACGAGATGTGACGAGACAATTATGTCCAATCAGAGGAGCAGCGGGGCGTGGTTTGGTTTGTACTGTTTTTTTTAGTCATTTACTTTAGTCATTTAGCTGAACGTACTTCAGCGAATAGTACTTTCAATAGTACTTTAGTCATTTAGCTGAACACTTTTATCCAAGTTCTGTGCGACAGGTCAGCAGGAAGGGCACAACTCTTACAGCTGAGTGACAATGTTCATCAAACAGTGCTGAAACTTGGGTGCAGAGTGCATAGTAGTAGTAAATACATATTAGTATAGTAGGAAGAGTGCATGATAGTATAAGACAGTAAGTGTTTTGTTTGTTTTTGTTTTTTTCATTTCAGATATTGATTGAAGAAGTGTGTTTTTAGTCGACGGCGAAAGCTTGGTCGGGTTTTTAGGCTGTCCTGACCGTGGAGGAGGGAAGTTCGTTCCACCATTGTGGAGCGAGGACCGAGATGCATTGTCCAACTAACACCTCTCCCCCGAAGGCTAACCGGCACTGTCCGCTTCCATTCATTGTGCTAAGCTAGGCTAATATGCAGCCAGATAGCTGAAGTCATAGAACTATCCTTAAAGGACCAAACCAGCGTCCAGTGTTGTAGTACTCGACTTGGACTCGAGCGTTGACTGCATTCGGACTCGGAAGGTGCAGACTCAGACTCTGAGTTGCTAATTGATAAATACAGTAAATACATTTTTTTCATTTCTTTTTGTAACAGGCCCTAATCATTTGGCATGAGATATTGATGGCTAGTGCATTTGTTTGGCTATTGTGTCACAAAGTAAATAAACTCCCTTTGAAACGGTGACCGCTGTGTCATTTATGTTTAATGTAGAACCTTTTTTTATTTGTACGTCAGCTCTTTGACTGCCAGAGTGGAGGGGACTCAGCCTTGATGACTTGGACTCGGACTCGGACTCGGGTAATGGGGACTCGACTCGGGCTCTGACTCTGGCTCTTCTTTGGTGACTCGGACTCGGACTCGGACTCGAACACCGGGGACTTGAGACTCGTCTCGGACTTGAGATTTAATGACTCGACTACGACGCGGCCAGTGTCATTTCGACTTCTCGCTATTGCCAGAGATCATCCCTGCCGTTGATGTTGAAAAGGGATGCAAAATAAAATACTTCACTTAAAAGAACACTTAGAAGATGATAAGCTAATTTCCCAAAATGTTGGCGTGTTCCTTTAAGTCTTGACTAAAGTCTAGGCATAGGTAATTCACCGTCGTGAAAACCCTAATGCCCTTTGCTTTTGCTAACATTACTTTAGTGCTCTACTACAAGTCATTCAAATGTGCACATCAATCAGTTAATAATAACGAGCACACCCGACTGAATGCAGAGGTTTGACACGCAGGGCTCGTAGTGGAGTGTTGTGGTATTCACAAGGGTGGATTACATAACGCCTACCGACTTTCAAACACCTTTCGAGTGTCCCGCGGAATTTCTCCAGCCCTTTTCAACATCAACGGCAGTGTGAGTGGCGTTTAGTAAGGTAGGCTGAAGTCTATTCGTTTATTTTTTTATGACTTATACTTTTCTTTTTGCACACACAGGACATCAGGACAACGAAAAATAATGACATAACATGTGAATCAACATAGGTCGGTCCTGAAAGACAACACACACCCCTAGACCACTAACATCAAGACTACAATGACAACACCCCACATGGAAAAAAGAAAATTAATAATAATAATAAAAAAAAAAAAATCGACTACATTAAACAGAAAATAAAGCTACATTAATACAAAGAACACATCATGTCGACATATACATACATTTTTCATTGTCAGGTATTCATTCACCTATGTTTCCTTATTCCTGAACCTGCACCGTACCCTCCACTCTCACAGGTCCAGTGTGATCTAAAGTAACTGTACCTTCGTCACTTCTACACCTCCAAAGCCTATTTGCTAACAGTTGTACCTAAGATAATGATATGCACCGCCGCTGTCTTAGGCAAGTGAGCCCACCAACCCAGTTTGAAGTCTATTCATTTAAAAGATACGCCCATGGGGAGCTCCAGTAGCTCACCGCGTACCTCGAGCGCTATTTCGGCGCCGGGGACAACCGTGCTCGTCACGGAGCTGGGGTTAGCGAGTTCGATTCCCGGACTGCAGCCGTATCTTTCTCAGAGTGTCTTCCCCCCATCTGTACCCATTCAAACCTGTTTCTGTCGGTCATTCTTGACCAGAGAAAAATGCGATAAACGCAAAAAAGAGCAAGCGGAATGGCCAAAGTTAAAAAAAAAGAAGATACGCCCATGGTCACAAACCATGTTTAAAAGACGGGGGACAATCTCCGGTAATGCTGAGAAGTCAAAATGACACTGGTATTATTATTAGGTAGGAAAAAAAATAGGTAGTGGTCTTACAGTATTTGAGAAGAAGTGGGTTCTTTTTTTGTGTGGCCTTGCTGCTGTGGGCAAAGGGCCCAATCCTCGCTCTGAGTGCCCTCAAAAAAAAAAATAGGTATTTTTTTTATCATCAGCCTTTATGTTGGAAAAACATTCCACTCTGATGACCAGGAGTTCCTCAGGAACGTTGCAGTGGCCTTAACTAACTGACTACATCAGCCTTCAGCGATGTGTGCCGTAGACGTTGGTGAGGGAATTCTGTGGTCGGCCGGCCGTGTTTCTCCAAGGGAAGTTGTCATGAGAGAGAGAGAGAGAGAGAGAGAGAGAGATCGTCTGGTACGGAGCTGTTTAATCACGGGGGAAGATCGCATACTTGAGAAGGTTTACCTTCCTGTGGTCGTTAACGGAGTCTGGGGAGCAGAGGAGCTGCGTCCCATTTTCAGATGCTTTCCAACGAGGATGGAAGGGAGGATAACTCCTGACACTTAAAAGTGGTGGAAGTATTTTTACTCAAGTACTACTGTACTTAAGTACAATTTCGAGCTACTTCGTACTTTACGTGACTATTTCCTTTTAGGGAACTTTATACTTTTACATTTCAAAGGAAATATTGTACTTTTTTACTCCACTACATTTATCTCTGAACCCATCAGTTACTAGTTACTTTGAAGAAAACGATTTGCGTAGAAAACATGGTTAAAATGTATGAAGATGATTATACTTTCACATCGGAAGCCGGTCAACTTCAAGAGGACGTAATCAGAGCAGCGTAACTGGACCACATACCACTTTAACATGACCTTTAATCAGAGCAGCGTAACTGGACCACACACCACTTTAACATGACCTTTAATCAGAGCAGCGTAACTGGACCACACACCACTTTAACATGACCTTTAATCAGAGCAGCGTAACTGGACCACACACCACTTTAACATGACCTTTAATCAGAGCAGCGTAACTGGACCACACACCACTTTAACATGACCTTTAATCAGAGCAGCGTAACTGGACCACACACCACTTTAACATGACCTTTAATCAGAGCAGCGTAACTGGACCACACACCACTTTAACATGACCTTTAATCAGAGCAGCGTAACTGGACCACACACCACTTTAACATGACCTTTAATCAGAGCAGCGTAACTGGACCACACACCACTTTAACATGACCTTTAATCAGAGCAGCGTAACTGGACCACACACCACTTTAACATGACCTTTAATCAGAGCAGCATAACTGGACCACATACCACTTTAACATAACCTTTAATCAGAGCAGCGTAACTGGACCACACGCCACTTTAACATGACCTTTAATCAGAGCAGCGTAACTGGACCACACACCACTTTAACATGACCTTTAATCAGAGCAGCGTAACTGGACCACACGCCACTTTAACATGACCTTTAATCAGAGCAGCATAACTGGACCATATACCACTTTAACATGACCTATAGAGGTCAATGGATCGAGGATTGAACGCCCCCAAGCACTGGAATACACAAAAATTATGTAGAATGCATTCTTTTACTTTAGATACTTTAGATACTTTAGAGCAAATACTTCTCTACTTTTACTTAAGTAGAATTTGAATGGATGACTTTTACTTTTACCAGAGTACTCATTTATCAGGGTATTTCTACTTTTACTTAAGTAAAGGAACTGTGTACTTCTTCCACCACTGCACCTAAGGCCCTTTTCCCTCCTTATTTCCAACGTATTAAGCACTGGGTAACACTTTACAATAAGGGTACATACGTGAACATTAGTAAACACACGTGAGTAAACACTGCTCTCTTTGCACATCATACAACATACTATCTTTTTCTAGTTGGAACTGTACATTTTTTTTGTTTTTTGTTATTTAAATTGGATATAGTATAATATCTACACCCTGTTATCTGCACTGCACACTTTTTAGAACTGTATATAGTCATCTTTATTTTAGTCATATTTTTTATCTTATTTTATTTTTATTCTATGCACATTCTATTTTATTTATATTATTGGATGCTGCTATGGTTGAGGAACCACAACAAAGTAGTGACAATTTCACAATTTTTTTGCTTTAAGATACTGAATGACGTGACAACAAAGGAATCTGGATCTGAAACATTAATGAGCATTAATTAACAGTTCTGTATCGTTAGTGGCTTAGCTTGGCATCACTACTGCACTATCTCGCGTACGTGCACGCGTATTGAATAAACCACAAATGTACCTCTAATACCAGTATTAGTCTGACCACACCCCTCATCAGCTTACCTTCATAAGCAGGTGTGTGGTCACCTGCTCTCCTCCTTCTCGCTTTCACCACAAGGAAGAAGTGCCTCGGTAGATCCCCACACTTGACACCATGATGGAAGAAATTGGATTAGGAACAGCTTGGGAAACAAGGATACGTTGACATCATATCTTTATTTTCTCTCTCACTATTTTCGAGAAAATACGGCGATATTGTCTTCGTACTGGAGTGTCTAGAAGATGATGATCATTCTAAAAACCCTCCACCGGTTTTCGTATTGGGAGCACGCCGCTGCATGCTTCTCAACTGCAGTTCCTTGCTGTGTTTGTTGGGGTGAAACCTGTCAGGCCACAGCTGAACTGTCGGACATGCCGCTGTTGTGAGAAGCGGTGCGTTCCAGGTTGGGTGAGTAGTGTTTGCTGGCGGGCTCCACTTGTCTGTTAGTGCTATGGGGGCTACTTGACAAAGTTTATGGAAACCGGCCCCAGGCTAGGGTCCTTTGTTTAGCCGCCTAGGCGACAGAAGGCCTTGGTCTGGAGACCATTATAGTTTTAACTAGTGGGCCGCGACCATTGACACTGGTGATCCCTGTGTGTTCTGGACGAGTGGATTCTCTCTGTCACCGTGTTAAGACCCCATCTTTCATATCCAAATGAGAGTATTCCTTCACGAGGGGATATGTGCATGTAATGTGCGATAGCGGCAGATTCATGTTCGAAGTCAGCTACACAGGCCAGTTGGTACTGTGCTGATTCCGCCGGATGTTCACCGTTGTGAAGCGGTGTTGACGTCTTGTTTTCTCTTTTCTCTTAAAAAGTGAGGAGAGGTTCAGAACGGCGGCCTGTCTGGGTGAGTGTTATGTCATTGTTTACATGTTCATAGCTTTTTTTTTTTTTTTTTAATTTTTTTTATTATTGCAAAACAAAACATGTTCATAGCTTACGGTTAGCCAGTCAGCTGTTAACTGCTGCGTTAGCCTGCTGGATCGCTGCATGGCCTGCTTAAGGCCTACTGTTAGCCAGTCAGCTGTTAGCTGCGGGGCTAGCATGTCGTGGTCGCTGGGTAAACGTTAGCTTGCTGCTAGGGCCATGGCTGGCGCGGGGTAGCTTAGCTTCTCGCGCGCCGCCGGAGCTCGCTTCTGATCGCCGTTGGCTTGATGCTATTCTGTTGAACGTACTTTGATTTTAACATGTTTTACACTCTTGACCGCGACGTCATCCTTGACAGGGGATGTTTCGTCGACCCTGCCCTGAGCCTGGACGGGGATTGCGTCAACAAAGAGGACTGTAGCGACTGGTTGGAGCGGCGACGCTGCCCGGATCGAACAACACAGGTCGGCTGTGTTCTACGGTGTCTTGTGACTGCACTTCGCTGATCTGCGTTCCGGGTAGGTACGGGGTTGGCCAGACCTCATAACACGTCTTCTGGTTTTACTTTGCTAAATGTATTGTGAATAACGGTGTTTTTTCCCAAAACGTGTGTTGTTGCAATGCATTTAGGGTACGTTGCGGGTTATGTGTGAGCTGTTTTTGTCACTGGCAGTTAGCTTCTCCGTGCAGATCGTGATGTGTTGATCTGGTTGTTGTGTGAGAAACATCATGGTGTTTATGTGTACCGTGTACTCACTACTAAGGCAACTAACCTATGAAGCTATGCTTGGTGACAAGTGAGTAAAAGAATGTTCTTTCTCAGACTGTAATGACAATGAACAGTGTGTTCACACATTAACAGGTTTTCCTGTTTTAACTGGCCGTATTGAGGGTAAAATAGGAGGATTGTGTTTTCCCCCCCGGTTCCCTGGGGACTTTATCACCTCCTATCAGACATGTTGTGCATTAATTGTGTCTTTTGTGTGGTAGGGATACGATGTAACTCTTAGCTTGATTGCTGAGGTTGTGCTAAATCTGCTGGAGAAACTTATTTCCTAAAGGGAAATTGGTTTGGTTGCTGTCATGTGTGCTTAGCAAGGCCTGTGGTCGATACTAATCAAGAATGATGTATTCTCTCATTGTGAAAAAAACGGCGTTCCTCTGTTGAGTGTTTTTGCCATTTTTTGTAGGTGATGATGGGTTGTGTGTGTCATGTGACCTACAACTGGGTTGTACTGGCCACAGAAGCACATGTGTATGTTGGACCGGGGTTCTTAGAGCCCTCTCTATTCTGTGTTTTTCCTTGGTAAAAATCAGATAGCAGGTTAGCTCATGCGCTGTGTGGAGCTGTGAAACGCTTCATAGAGCTGACTATGACTGTGTCATATTCTCTTTTTGTCGTTACGTCGTATCATGGGTGTGGGGTCGTAAAGGGGTGAACTGGTAACCTTTCCTCTCCCCATTGTTCTGTCGGTCAGGGGTACACCCCCTGTCCTTCAAGGTTCCCGTCACGTGGCGGTTCGGCACGTTACGGGGGGGGGGGGGGGGGGGGGAGGGAGTTCCTGGTCCCACGGCCTGGTATATTGGGCGTGTGCACCGCAGGAATTCCCCCGCCATAGAGTACGTCACCGTGCGCGTCTCTGTTGGTAGGACTTCCGTGTGCTGTTCAGGTCCATGTGATGGATCTGTTTTCAGGGGGGGTGGTCAGGGCTCCTCCTCACCAAGCGCCTATTCAGGCCTTCTGTGAGTTCGGACTCCTTCTTCCATGTGAGGAAGCCTCCATCAGAGTACAGAGCCTTCCTCCTCAGATTGTCAAAGTGAGTGGACCCTCTAGAAGGGTCCTTTTCTATTGTATGTATATTCGATTCAATTCGTTTGTTGAGTGTGTATGGGTTCAGTGCCTCTTCCCCGGAGGCCCTAAAACCAGTTTTTTACATGGCTCAAGGTGCAATATATTCTTTTCAATCTGTACAGCTCGCGTGGGAAGTCTCTCTGGGGATCCCCGTCTCTTTCCTATGGGAGGGTGGTGGGATGTAAAAATGTGAAATTTTTTTACCCCGGCTGTGTGGACTGGGATACATACTGTTGATGCTTCCTTCTTTCTATTCCAGAAGTGTTGGAGTTAGGGAGTGTCACACCCCTCTTGTCGTTCCCCTGGGCGCCTTGGGGATTCAATGACAGGTCTAAATAGCCTGTTCATTGATGGGGGTGTGTCCCGACGCACGTATAGTGCTAGCTCGCTGTAAACAGGCGATTGGCTGGCACGCCTTGGTTGCTTGTGGTTGAAA
>NC_140165.1:313972032-313979106 GCF_963971535.1 Notolepis coatsorum
GCCACGGCGCCTCCCCGTGCTATGAATATATGTACACTTGACACAACACGCAACCACATTTTCACAACTTTTATTTAACTACATTGCAAAAGTAGTATACTTTTCAAAAAAAGTGCTTCATTTATGTGCCACATCTGCAACATCTCCTGCAGAAAGTGCTTCATTTATGACTGTGCAACAACTGCAACATCTCCTCTTCAACATTTCAATATAAAAATAAAATAAAAAACAAACAAGTGCATGATGTGCATCTGAACATTCTAACATCAACACTTGAACAAAAAAACACATTTATAGTGCAGCTGAGCTTATGAAAAAGTGCTTCATGTCTGTGCAACAACAGCAAATCACAGCATCTTATTAGCACTTATTGTCCACTCTTAACTCTCAAACATCAGGGGGGTGGGGGGCAGACAGGCCTAGCCTACATACACACATCTAATGAGAGCGATTGCACTTCTTTGACTGGGCAATGGCAGAGAAAGAGGGTTCATAGGAAGTGAGGGCTACCCGCAAACAGTGATGCAAATGCTCATTTGTCAAGGAGGCACGTTGCTTGTTTTAATGGCATTCATGTGAGAGAAACTGGATTCACAGGTGTATGTTGAGCCAAACATTGTTAGCACAGATATTGCCAGCGTTTTTATTTTGGGGAATGTCTTGACATGAATACACTTTATCCAAAATGTTGTGGTGGATTCATTCTCAAGTGCCTGCTTCAGAGCAGATGATGCTTGCATGTAAATTATTTCAAGTTGCAGGAGACCTTCATCAATGTGAAGTGATGCAAGGAACTCTTGTCCTTTTGTGGAAATAGTTTGTGTAGTTAGAAGATGCAGAGCATAGGAGTCTTGAGGGTGTGTAGTTAGAAGATGCAGAGCATAGGGTATTGAGGATGTGTAGTTAGAAGATGCAGAGCGTAGGAGTCTTGAGGGTGTGTAGTTAGAAGATGCAGAGCGTAGGAGTCTTGAGGGTGTGTAGTTAGAAGATGCAGAGCGTAGGGGTCTTGAGGGTGTGTAGTTAGAAGATGCAGAGCGTAGGGGTCTTGAGGGTGTGTAGTTAGAAGATGCAGAGCGTAGGGGTCTTGAGGGTGTGTAGTTAGAAGATGCAGAGCGTAGAGGTCTTGAGGGTGTGTAGTTAGAAGATGCAGAGCGTAGGGGTCTTGAGGGTGTGTAGTTAGAAGATGCAGAGTGTAGGGGTCTTGAGGATGTGTAGTTAAAAGATGCAGAGCGTAGGGGTCTTGAGGGTGTGTAGTTAGAAGATGCAGAGTGTAGGGGTCTTGAGGGTGTGTAGTTAGAAGATGCAGAGCGTAGAGGTCTTGAGGGTGTGTAGTTAGAAGATGCAGAGCGTAGGAGTCTTGAGGGTGTGTAGTTAGAAGATGCAGAGCATAGGGTCTTGAGGATGTGTAGTTAGAAGATGCAGAGCGTAGGGGTCTTGAGGATGTGTAGTTAGAAGATGCAGAGCGTAGGGGTCTTGAGGGTGTGTAGTTAGAAGATGCAGAGCGTAGGGGTCTTGAGGGTGTGTAGTTAGAAGATGCAGAGCGTAGGGGTCTTGAGGGTGTGTAGTTAGAAGATGCAGAGCGTAGGGGTCTTGAGGATGTGTAGTTAGAAGATGCAGATCGTAGGGGTCTTGAGGGTGTGTAGTTAGAAGATGCAGAGCGTAGGGGCCTTGAGGGTGTGTAGTTAGAAGATGCAGAGCGTAGGGGTCTTGAGGGTGTGTATTTAGAAGATGCAGAGCGTAGGGGTCTTGAGGGTGTGTATTTAGAAAATGCAGAGCGTAGGGGTCTTGAGGGTGTGTAGTTAGAAGATGCAGAGCGTAGGGGTCTTGAGGGTGTGTAGTTAGAAGATGCAGAGCGTAGGGGTCTTGAGGGTGTGTAGTTAGAAGATGCAGAGCGTAGGGGTCTTGAGGGTGTGTATTTAGAAGATGCAGAGCGTAGGGGTCTTGAGGGTGTGTATTTAGAAGATGCAGAGCGTAGGGGTCTTGAGGGTGTGTAGTTAGAAGATGCAGAGCGTAGGGGTCTTGAGGGTGTGTAGTTAGAGACCATTGACGGTCGAAGGTAATGTGGGAGCCGTTCCCTTCGCTGCACAGTATGCCAGGCCGCTGAGGCCGAGGACCTTGAAGCATTAACCCAACTTATTTTCTCCTGTCTGGCTTCCTGTGGTCATCCTTGTGTTTCCTCCTTCCACATCATCAAAAGCAGATTTCCAGGGTGGGCTCGGAGGCCGTTCCTAATTGCTCATAATTTCATTCACTCACGCACTTACGCCAGCACCCATCACCCCCCTCCCCCGCTGTTTCATCAGACTGCAATCTCACTTGCCATCTCCCCCTGTTTCCTCCCTCACTCTCATCCCCCTTTTCTCCTTCTTTCTTTCTTTGTTTCTTTGTTTCTTTCTTTGTTTCTTTGTTTCTTTCTTTGTTTCTTTCTTTCATTCTTTCATTCATTCATTCATTCATTCATTCATCCATCCATCCATTCATTCATTCATTCATTCATTCATCCATTCATCCATTCATTCTTTGTTTCTTTGTTTCTTTCATTCTTTCTTTCTTTCTTTCTTTCTTTCTTTCTTTCTTTCTTTCTTTCTTTCTTTCTTTCTTTCTTTCTTTCTTTCTTTCTTTCTTTCTTTCTTTCTTTCTTTCTTTCTTTCTTTCTTTCTTTCTTTCTTTCTTTCTTTCTTTCTTTCTTTCTTTCTTTCTTTCTTTCTTTCTTTCTTTCTTTCATTCATTCTTTCTTTCTTTCTTTCTTTCTTTCTTTCATTCATTCTTTCTTTCTTAAACCTTATCTTTCTTTCTTTCTTTCTTTCTCTCATTCATTCTTTCTGTCTCTTCGTGAGACTTGATTTACTTGTGTGTCAGGGACAAGGACGTCTGCCCATTAGCGAGAGCCACTGACGTAGGTACCGCCGTCCCCTCCTCCTCCTCCTCCTCCTCCTCCTCCTCCTCCTCCTCTTCCTCCTCCTCCTCCTCCCTCAGTCAAATTGGGGTCGCCAACCTTCATCATGCAGGCTGGTGAATCATCAGTGGGACTCAGGACCGGGACTGGAGGAGGGACTCCGCCCGCTTCCGTCCTCCTCCTCCCAAATTACCAGGGTAACCCGACATTGTCTGCTCTCTACTGTCACATCACTCTGTCGCAGAGAGAGAGAGGGGGAATAGAGGCGGAGAGCGAGGGAGGTGTGAGGAGGAGGAGGAGGAGGAGGAGGGGAGGGAGAGGAGGAGGAGGGGAGGAGGAGGAGGGGAGGGAGAGGAGTGCAGCAGCGCGCACAACTCGTATTGGTAATACATCGTTATAGAGAATATTAGTTCTTTGCATTATTTTGGCATCGTCTTCTCGTCATTTAGGCGTTAACCCTTTCATTACCACACTACAGAAGGTTAACCCTTTCATTACCACACTACAGAAGGTTAACCCTTTCATTACCACACTACAGAAGGTTAACCCTTTCATTACCACACTACAGAAGGTTAACCCTTTCACTGCCACACTACAGAAGGTTAACCCTTTCATTACCACACTACAGAAGGTTAACCCTTTCATTACCACACTACAGAAGGTTAACCCTTTCACTGCCACACTACAGAAGGTTAACCTTTCACTACTACCACACTAGAAAGGGTTAACACTTTCACTACCACACTACCAAAGGGTTAACCCTTTCACCGTGACAATACAGAAGGTTAACCCTTTCACTGCCACACAACAAAGGGTTAACCCTTTCACTGCCACACTACAGAAGGTTAACCCTTTCACTACCACACTACAGAAGGTTAACCCTTTCATTACCACACTACAGAAGGTTAACCCTTTCACTGCCACACTACAGAAGGTTAACCTTTCACTACTACCACACTAGAAAGGGTTAACCCTTTCACTACCACACTACCAAAGGGTTAACCCTTTCACCGTGACAATACAGAAGGTTAACCCTTTCACTGCCACACAACAAAGGGTTAACCCTTTCACTGCCACACTACAGAAGGTTAACCCTTTCACTACCACACTACAGACGGTTAACCCCTTCACTACCACACTACATAAGGTCAACCCTTTCACTACCACATTACAGAAGGTTAACCCTTTCACTACCACACTACAGACGGTTAACCCCTTCACTACCACACTACAGAAGGTTAACACTTTCACTACCACACTACAGACGGTTAACCCTTTCACTAACACACTACAGATGCATGGTTAACAGTCTGTAGTGTGGCAGTGAAAGGGTTAATAATGTCACTCGTTAGCCACTCATTAGTCGTTACTCAGGAACAGCTTCTTTCCCTCAGCTGTCATCTGTCCGAACTCTGTGCCACGTTGACAGCCTCCCCCACCATATAAACTTTGACCTCTGACTCCATTGCTTATACCCTAGGCTCTGTTACCCACACTGTACGACTCTGAACTCTGTTGCCTATACTCAATGTATACCTAGTACCTACTGCTTTCACTGTCTACCCATATACTCTGTATGATAGCATGTACACCAGTGCTGTATATACATATTTACATTTATATCTTTATATTTACAGCATATTTGTCTGAATATACCTGCATATAACCCTCTCTATATACTTGTTTGTACACCTGCATATAACACATAGCTCTGTATGATAGCATGTACAATAATGCTGTATTATACCATATATACATATTTATTCTCAGTTTTTTTGTCAGATTATTTTAATTGATAGTTTGCATGACGTCAAGATGGATCCTTGCACAATCTCGCAAAAAGCCCGCTGCCATGCGATGTTATATACGATTTCATGCTTGTGACTCAAATCATGCAGTACGACTCTGATCGCATTAATAATACATTGTATGTCCCCCCCCCTCCCCGCCCATTTGTTACCCCCCCCCCCCAAACCTTCAATAACAAAATATCTCAAATCAACAGCTCACTGACCGCCCACATCGCCAACTCCCCCACCCTTGCCCCCCCACTATCATTTCCCCCCCACCTAACTCCATCCCTCCCACCCCTTTTACTGCCTTCGCCCCAGTCGACTCCTCCTTCATCACGGACCTCATGACCACCTCCAAGTCCACTACCTGCTCCCTTGACCCCCTCCCCACTACTCTCACCAAGGCCTGCCTCCCTGCTCTCATCCCCCACCTCACCGCCCTCTTCAACCAGTCACTATCCCTAGGCCACATCCCCTCCCCCTATAAACTCGCCGCTGTCACCCCTGTCCTCAAAAAACCCACCCTCGACCCATCCAACCTCTCCAACTACCTCCCCATATCCAATCTCCCTTTCTTCTCCAAAACACTTGAACGCATTGCTGCCTCCCAACTCCACTCCCATCTCCAGTCCAACACCCTCTACGAACCTCTTCAATCTGGCTTCCGTCCTGCTCACAGCACTGAAACTGCACTGGTCAAAGTAATTAACGACCTCCTCATCTCCGCTGATGCTGGTGCCCTCAACATCCTGATCCTACTAGATCTCAGTGCAGCCTTTGACACAGTGGGTCACTCCATCCTCCTCCAAAGGCTGCACCAACTGGGTGTTGAGGGCACAGCACTTGACTGGTTCTCCTCCTACCTCACAGACCGACACCAATTCATCTCCCTCTCCGACCACACCTCTTCCCCCTCCCCAGTCACACAGGGGGTCCCCCAAGGCTCAGTCCTAGGCCCCCTGCTCTTCATCTGCTACATTCTCCCCCTCGGTCACATCATTCGCAAATACAACCTCAACTTCCACTGCTATGCTGATGACACCCACATTTTACATCACCACACAATCCCCCCACAGCCCTCCCCTCAGTCACATTGAATCCTGCATCACGGAACTACAAACCTGGATGACCCATAACCTCCTCAAATTAAATAGCGACAAGACAGAACTTTTCATCATCGGCACCAACACCACCCTCACCAGATCCGGACCCATCACACTCACCATCAATGACTCCACCATCACCCCCTCCCTCCTAGTTCGCAACCTCGGTGTCATCCTCGACCCCACCCTCTCATTTGACCCCCATGTCCGCTCCCATTGTCAAAACTTCATATTTTCACCTCCGCAACATCTCCGCCAAAATCCGTCACTGCCTCTCCCCCCCTGCTGCTGAATCCCTCATACACGCCTTCATCTCTCCTCCCGCCTGGACTACTACTCCCTCCTCACTGGCATCACCTCCCGCTCCCTCCATAAACTGCAGATGGTCCAAAACTCAGCCGCCCGCCTCCTCACTAACACCCGGTCCCGCGAACACATCACTCCTGTCCTCCACTCCCTCCACTGGCTCCCGATCAAGGAACGCATTAACTTCAAAACACTACTCCTCACCTTCAAAGCCCTCCATAGCCTGCCCCCCCCCCCCCCCCCCCTACCTGACTGACCTCCTTCTCCCCTACCCGCCCCCACCCATTCCCTCCGGTCCTCTTGCACTCTTTCCTCACTGTCCCGTCATCCAAACTAAAACGTTTCGGTGACCGGGCATTCTCACGAGCTGCACCCCGACTCTGGAACTCCCTCCCTCAGACCATCAGAGACGCTCCCTCACTCTCCACCTTCAATTCAGACTCAAAACCTACCTGTTCTCCCAAGCATTCAACCTTCCTTACCCATAACCACCCTCCTCCAACTCGCCACCATTTCCCCCTGCCTCACGTTCTCTCCTCTCCTGCCCCCCCCTCCCCACCCCCTTGGTTTTCCCTTACTCTCCTCCCGACTGTCTCCCTACTCACTCCCGTATTTGTTATCCGTTACTCGTGGTTTTATGTTTCCTGTGTATTTCTTATTGTCCTCCGTTTCCCTGTGGTTCTATGTTTCTTTGTTTTCTTTGTTTCTTTTTTGCCTATTGTCAGCGACTTTGGGTCTTTGAAAAGCGCTATACAAAATAAATGATTCTTATTATTATTATTTAAACCTACTATAGGCAGCCTATTGTCCTCCAATACCCATGTCCTGTCTATACTCGTCTCCCTTGATCAATACCTTTGTCCCCTGATCAATCAGTCTCCCACCTAAAACCCCCACCTTCCCTAACACCCCCCCCCCCCCCCCCCCTTCTGGTATAACCTGGTCACCTGGTCCCACCCCTTCCTGTCATCTATAA
>NC_140165.1:313979306-314124306 GCF_963971535.1 Notolepis coatsorum
ACGAATCGCCTCGACTCACTTGCAAGCGATGGACAAACGGGAATCAGACACGATGATTTTATTAACGACGGCAAGCGAGGGGTGGACCTCTCTCTCCCTCTCCCTCTCTCTCTCTCATTCTCCCTCTCCTCTCTCTCTCATTCTCCCTCTCTCTCTCTCTCTCTCTCTCTCTCTCTCTCTCTCTCCTCCCTCTCCTCTCTCTCTCTCTCTCTCTCTCTCTCTCTCTCTCTCTCTCTCTCCCTCTCTTCTCCCTCTCTCTCTCTCTCTCTCTCTCTCTCTCTCTCTCTCTCTCCCTCCCTCTCTCCCTCCCTCCCTCCCTCTCCCTCTCTCTCTCCCTCTCTCTCTCTCTCTGGAGGAGCAGAGGGTGGGCCGCGGCCAGAATCCGATCACAGCCAGAGATAGAATACCTTAGCAGAATACGCAAATATTTTAAGAGAGACAGGATGAGAAATTCCAAGTATATAAATCAGTCCACTTCCGTGTGTCATTTCCTCGGAAAGCCATGCGAGTGTTATGAAGGATTCTCCAGCTTCCTTCGGCCTCCCAGCGGTGCGTCGGTGGATCTGGAACTCTGTTAGAGTGCGGAGTTGGCTTTACATCAAGGCCTCGGTGCTGCGAGAGTCCTCCTCGGTGCACGGGTCAGCGCATGTGTTAATGTGTAAGTACGGTTGTGTGTGCGTACGCAAGTGTGTGTGTGTGTGTGTGTTTTGTGTGTGTGTGTATATATATGTGTGGTCATCAGTGTTGTAGTCGAGTCACTATATCTCGAGTCCGAGTCGAGTCTCGAGTCCCCAGTGTTCGAGTCCGAGTCCAAGTCCGAGTCACCAAAGAAGAGCCCGAGTCGAGTCCTCATTACCCTAGTCCGAGTCCGAGTCCGAGTCATCAAGGTTGAGTCCACTCCACTCTGGCAGTCAAAGAGCTGACGTACAAATAAAAGAAGGTCTACTGTAAACATAAATGACACAGCGGTCACCGTTTCAAAGGGAGTTTATTTACTTTGTGACACAATAGCCAAACAACTGCAGTGGGCTGACCCATATTAGTCGATTAGTCGACTAATCGGTCGAAAGGAGCCGTAGTCGACTGCTAACCTCTAGTCGAATACAAAAAAAATAAAAAATATATTCTAATATATATATATATGCTAATGCAGTGTTTCTCAAAGTGGGGGGCGTGCCCCCCAGGGGGGGGCGCAGAGGCATGACAGGGGGGGCCTTGAGATTATATATAAAAAATTAAAAAAAACGTTTTTTTTTTTTTTGGATTACAGAAAATTATCACTAAAGTGCTATCTGTTGCAGCTGCACTGTTCTCCATGAAAATACCATATTTGGATAAGTTTGACCATTTCTCAAAATCTGAAAATCATTATTTAATAAAACACAGAAAAGGATCACCAAGTTACTCTCGATAAAAAAATACTTTACAGACAACATTGAGACAAAGCTTTCTGACACATCTCCATCCAAACTCTTGGAAGAACTCATTGAAATCTCATCTGATACCACCTGGAGAGCTAGTTTCAGAGTGTGGTGCTGAGTACCAAGTATCTCATGTTGCAGCAGTTAAGGTGTTGATACCATTCAGCACCACATATCTGTGTGAAGCTGGCTTTTCATCCATGACAGCTCTGAAAACAAAATATAGGGCCAAGTTGAGCCTTGAGGATGACATGCGTGTTGCCTTGTCAAAGACTGACAGCAATAAAGACTGTTTGCTTATTTCCTATGTTCGCTTTGTAAATTCCCAGTCACTGAGTGAAGATCTGCTGTTTTGCAAATATGTCAAAAACAGAGCGACAGCTGATGAGCTCTTCAAAATTATTGACAGTTACCTGACAGAACATGGACTGAAATGGGAGAACTGTGTGGGCTTTTGCTCTGACGGTGCGCAGGCCATGGCAGGGAAAAGGAGGGGGCTACAGGCGCTCATCAAGGGGGTCTCACCAAACGCGCAATGGACGCACTGTAAATTCACAGAGAGGCGCCAGCGTCAAGACAGCTTAGCCCTGAGCTGAATGAGGTTTTGACAGAAGTTATAAATGTGGTAAATTTCATCAAAACCCGAGCCCTGAAAGCGCGCCTGTTCTCTGCGCTGTGTGAGGAGATGGGAGCTGACCATTCTGCAGTGATGTTTCACAGCGAGGCAAGGTGGCTCTTGCGAGGGAAGGTGTTGTCAATTTGAAAGGTCACGATATTGGTGTTATTTCAATACATTTAAACATGGCCCATTTCATGACTATTTTGTTGGGGCGAGGGGGGGGGGGGGGGGCCCAAGATATTTTGGTCCGCCAAAGGGGGGCCTGACAAAAAGTTTGAGAAGCACTGTGCTAATGGAACGCATACCAGAGGCTAACTGCCTACAAAAACAGGCACAGAGGCACTGAAAGAGGATTTCACCCATCTAATGAACACACTAGACTAGACAAATATCAAGATGTATCCATCAGTGGACCAATTGCATGCTTTTGCAGAGGACAAGAAGCTTTCATTCGACTCCTTCAGACATTAAGCACCCCCCACAGCCCAAATGGAATGATAAAAAAAATAATAATAAAAATAAAAAATAGTTTAAAAATATTGTACTTTTTTTTAAGTCGACTAACGGCAAATTTTGGCCAATCATAGTCGACCATCCAAATCCTTAGTCGGGGACAGCCCACTTAGCCATCAATATCTTATGCCAAATGATTAGGGCCTATTACAAAACAAAATCTTCAAAAAATAACTATTTATCAATGTAACAAGTCTGAGTCCTCGTCTGCACCTTCCGAGTCAGAATGCACTCAATCCTCGAGTCCAAGTCCAAGTCCGAGTCGTCATCAGTGCTCAAGTCCAAGTCGAGTCACGAGTCCTGAACATCAGCCCAGGACTCAGACTCGAGCACTACAACACTTACAACTTGTGTGTGTAACAAACACAATTATGATTTACTTTGGTTTTTCATTTCATTATTAATTAAGAAATAAATAAATAAAAATTAAGATTTTATCCTATACATGTATACATCATGGTTTCTTCCTTTCCTAAAATGTCTATGCGAACCCGGGGGGCTGGGAGGGGGCTGTCTTGCAGCCCCAGGACCACCAGATCAGAGGAAGAGACTGTCACAACCGCCAGCAGGCAGGCCACACAGTACAGGACTATACTGACGGACAATCTATATACTGAAAAGACACTTGTTTATGCCACTGTGGGAATTTGTATGAACTGCTGATGTGAATGTCTCTTTCCTCTGAACTTGTTAAAAAAAAAAAAAAAAAAAAAGAAAAAAAGTTGGTCACAACTTTGTGTGTGTGTGTGTGTGTGTGTGTGTGTGTGTGTGTGTGTGTGTGTGTGTGTGTGTGTGTGTGTGTGTGTGTGTGTGTGTGTGTGTGTGTGTGTGTGTGTGTGCGTGCGCGCGAAAGTGTGTGTGTATATATGTGTGGTCATATAAGTGCAAACGTGTCTGTGTGTGTGTGTGTGTGTGTGTGTGTGTGTGTGTGTGTGGTCATATAAGTGCAAATGTGTGTGTGTGTGTGTGTGTGTGTGTGTGGTCATATAAGTGCAAATGTGTGTGTGTGTGTGTGTGTGTTTACACACGGTGCTCATGTGCACGTTGTGCTTGTGTCTTGGCCTGAGTTTACTTCCAAGCGTTTACAGTATATGATCTGTGTGTACATAGAGGCCAGAGATGAAGCCACAACCATTGGTCGAGGTTCAAGTATCATCTGAGACTTCCGTGACCTTTCCACCCACTCTGTCTGCTCTTAACCATCCTTCAGAATAACAAGATATATTTTCACATAATGGTACGACGACGTGACAAACAAATTCCAATCGCGCACAGATGAGCAGAGAGGAGAGGAGACAAGAGGAGAGGAGACAAGAGGAGAGGAGAGGAGACAAGAGGAGATGAGTGGAGACAAGAGGAGAGGAGACAAGAGGAGAGGAGAGGAGACAAGAAGAGATGAGTGGAGACAAGAGGAGATGAGACAAGAGGAGAGGAGACAAGAGGAGAGGAGAGGAGACAAGAAGAGATGAGAGGAGACAAGAGGAGAGGAGAGGAGAGGAGACAAGAGGAGATGAGTGGAGACAAGAGGAGATGAGAGGAGACAAGAGGAGAGGAGAGGAGACAAGAAGAGATGAGAGGAGACAAGAGGAGAGGAGACAAGAGGAGAGGAGAGGAGACAAGAGGAGATGAGAGGAGACAAGAGGAGATGAGAGGAGACAAGAGGAGAGGAGAGGAGACAAGAAGAGATGAGAGGAGACAAGAGGAGAGGAGACAAGAGGAGAGGAGAGGAGACAAGAGGAGATGAGAGGAGACAAGAGGAGAGGAGAGGAGACAAGAAGAGATGAGAGGAGACAAGAGGAGAGGAGACAAGAGGAGAGGAGAGGAGACAAGAGGAGATGAGAGGAGACAAGAGGAGAGGAGACAAGAGGAGAGGAGAGGAGACAAGAGGAGATGAGTGGAGACAAGAGGAGAGGAGACAAGAGGAGAGGAGAGGAGACAAGAGGAGAGCAGAGGAGACAAGAGGAGATGAGTGGAGACAAGAGGAGAGGAGACAAGAGGAGATGAGTGGAGACAAGAGGAGAGGAGACAAGAGGAGATGAGTGGAGACAAGAGGAGACAAGAGAAGAGGAGAGGAGAGCAGAGGAGACAAGAGAAGAGGAGAGGTGAGGAGACAAGAGGAGACAAGAGAATAGGAGAGGTGAGGAGAGGAGAGGAGACAAGAGGAGAGGAGAGGAGACAAGAGGAGATGAGTGGACACAAGAGGAGAGGAGACAAGAGGAGAGGAGACAAGAGGAGAGCAGAGGAGACAAGAAGAGATGAGTGGAGACAAGAGGAGAGGAGACAAGAGGAGATGAGTGGAGACAAGAGGAGAGGAGACAAGAGGAGATGAGTGGAGACAAGAGGAGACAAGAGAAGAGGAGAGGAGAGCAGAGGAGACAAGAGAAGAGGAGAGGTGAGGAGACAAGAGGAGACAAGAGAAGAGGAGAGGTGAGGAGAGGAGAGGAGACAAGAGAAGAGGAGAGGTGAGGAGACAAGAGGAGACAAGAGAAGAGGAGAGGTGAGGAGAGAAGAGGAGACAAGAGGAGAGGAGAGGAGATGAGTGGAGACAAGAGGAGATGAGAGGAGACAAGAGGAGAGGAGACAAGAGGAGAGGAGACAAGAGGAGATGAGTGGAGACAAGAGGAGATGAGAGGAGACAAGAGGAGAGGAGACAAGAGGAGACGAGAGGAGAGGTGAGGAGACAAGAGGAGAGGAGACAAGAGGAGAGGAGAGGAGACAAGAGGAGATGAGAGGAGAGGAGACAAGAGGAGACAAGAGGAGAGGAGACAAGAGGAGAGGAGACAAGAGGAGAGGAGAGGAGACGCGACGAGACGAGACGAGATGAGACGAGAGGAAAGGAGAGGAGACAAGAGGAGATGAGTGGAGACAAGAGGAGAGGAGAGAAGAGGAGAGGAGAGGAGAGGAGAGGAGAGGAGACAAGAGGAGACAAGAGGAGAGGAGAGAAGAGAAGAGGAGACAAGAGGAGACAAGAGGAGAGGAGAGGAGACAAGAGGAGACAAGAGGAGAGGAGAGGAGACAAGAGGAGACAAGAGGAGAGGAGAGGAGACAAGAGGAAACAAGAGGAGAGAAGAGGAGACTAGACAAGAGGAGAGGAGAGGAGACAAGAGGAGAGGAGAGGAGAGGAGACAAGAGAAGAGGAGAGGAGACAAGAGGAGAGAAGAGGAGACTAGACAAGAGGAGAGGAGACAAGAGGAGAGGAGTGGAGAGGAGTAAAACTCACCTGTGACACGCAGAAGAACAGGGGCCTTATATCTTCACACATAAATGGAAATGGACTGCATTTTTATAGCCCTTTTATCCAACACACGATACGACGTGACAAACAAATTCCAATCGCTCGCAAGATCGTCCAATTAATTTAGACGATTCCCGAGAGCAGCATCGAGACACGCCACATCCGGTCGTTTCTAGTACGGACATGAGCGTTTGAGAGCATAGCCACTCAGCGTTGTTTATCCTGTGTTTAATGTGAGTGGGGGGACCACTCCGCCCTGCGACAGAAAGCCATGGAAAAACCATCACACTCCCACAGGAGAGTCTATAGAAGGGGACCGGCTGAGGGGCCCGGGGACCTCGGGAAGCGAAGAGCCAGCCTCTGCTCTCTGGGTGGCCATACGGTTTCATACTTAACGTTTTAATTTCAAACCTTTATTTAAACTCGATAGGCAACTGAGGTTTCCCTCATTCACAGTCACGTCGCGTAGGGGACATACAGAGTTAAGCAATAGAAGACATGTACAATTACACAGCATATACAACACTCATAACAATTAGACAAGTAAGGATAACAATAAATTAAAACACGTACAACTCAATTCACAAGGGTTGGAGATCAAGGTTTTAAGGACCAGCCAGTCACTAGAAGGGGTTCCATAGGTTCCAACATTCCATTCCAATAATGGTGTAGTATAAGGAGGTAGCTGACCAATAATGATGTAGTATAAGGAGGTAGCTGACCAATAATGAAGTAGTATAAGGAGGTAGCTGACCAAAAATGATGTAGTATAAGGAGGTAGCATACCAATAATGATGTAGTATAAGGAGGTAGCTGACCAAAAATGATGTAGTATAAGGAGGTAGCTTACCAATAATGATGCAGTATAAGGAGGTAGCTGACCAAAAATGATGTAGTATAAGGAGGTAGCTTACCAATAATGATGTAGTATAAGGAGGTAGCTGACCAAAAATGATGTAGTATAAGGAGGTAGCTTACCAATAATGATGTAGTATAAGGAGGTAGCTTACCAATAATGATGCAGTATAAGGAGGTAGCTGACCAATAATGATGCAGTATAAGGAGGTAGCTGACCAATAATGATGTAGTATAAGGAGGTAGCTTACCAATAATGATGCAGTATAAGGAGGTAGCTTACCAATAATGATGTAGTATAAGGAGGTAGCTGACCAATAATGATGTAGTATAAGGAGGTAGCTTACCTATAATGATGTAGTATAAGGAGGTAGCTTACCAATAATGATGTAGTATAAGGAGGTAGCTTACCAATAATGATGTAGTATAAGGAGGTAGCTTACCAATAATGATGTAGTATAAGGAGGTAGCTTACCAATAATGATGTAGTGTAAGGAGGTAGCTTACCAATAATGATGTAGTATAAGGAGGTAGCTTACCAATAATGATGTAGTATAAGGAGGTAGCTTACCAATAATGATGTAGTATAAGGAGGTAGCTTACCAATAATGATGTAGTGTAAGGAGGTAGCTTACCAATAATGATGTAGTATAAGGAGGTAGCTTACCAATAATGATGTAGTATAAGGAGGTCGCTTACCAATAATGATGCAGTATAAGGAGGTAGCTTACCAATAATGATGTAGTATAAGGAGGTAGCTTACCAATAATGATGTAGTATAAGGAGGTAGCTTACCAATAATGGTGTAGTATAAGGAGGTAGCTGACCAATAATGATGTAGTATAAGGAGGTCGCTGACCAATAATGATGTAGTATAAGGAGGTAGCTTACCAATAATGATGTAGTATAAGGAGGTAGCTGACCATGCGGTCGTCCGCTTCACAGAACCGCTCTCTCTCAGACGGCTGAAACCCCACCGCTGCAATTGTCTCTTCATTACCTTCTAATTACACGCAGGCCAGACAGACGCATTCATTACCCGTTACTGCCGCCGCGCACCATTATAGCTGTCGTCCGCGGAGGTGGAAAGAGGCAGATGAATGGGTTATTATCTGTTGAAAAAAGATAAGACTTTTGCAGACACTCTAAAACTTTTAGAGGCCCTGGTTACTTTTTAGGAGGGTTTATTTCTCTTTGACGATTGGACTTGATGCAACCAACAGCGCTTTCTTTCTTTCTGCGTGCGTGCTTGTGCGTTTGCACGCGTTTGTGTGTGTGTGCGCTTGCGTTTGCACGTGTGTGTGTGTGTGTGTGTGTGCAACGCACGTGCGTCAGGCAGCGTGTGTGTAAAACACATCAAAGATCGACTCTTGGATTGGGGTTTATTTCGAAGATTGATTCCTTTCCCGGGACCCACCCGGTGCAATCTCCTCCCGTCTCGGGCCTGACGTCTCCATAAAGCAGAGGACGGGGAGGGAAAGAGAACGAGTCAAAACAACGGTACGATCCTCCTCCTAGTCGCCACGTCCTTGGATTTATCACCGACCGGGAGCGGGGAGTGAGTCGGGCCTCCCTGACCGAACTTAAAAGAAGGATATAGATCCAAATCCCACTCTCCTCTCCCACGCACTGCACCTGTCCACCTGTCGGAGGCGCTGCAGAGGCAAGCACACACACACACACACGCACACACGCACGCACTTCAGTATTCGTCGTATCTGATTTCATGTAAACGGTGCATTTATATAACAGCTTTTATCCAAAGCGCTTTACAATTTGTTCCTCACATTCATTCATTCATTCACACACTGACCGCGGAGGCGACCCCGTTAAGGTGCCAACCTGCTCATCGGGAGCAATTAGGGGTTAACCCCTTATTAAGCCTGACTGGCCCGGTACAGGGCCGAGATTCATATATCACCATGAATCGATAAATACAGTCCAATTAATGTACCTGTTTTTTTTTCCCCCAAATGTAGCCAAGAGTAAAGACCCGGTCCCTAACCCTATGAAAACAGCAGTCAAAGTGTATATTTTAATTAAGCCAATGATTTTAAGTGTTTTATATGAATGAGTTTATAGAAATCTCAGCGCATTCAGTCGGAAACAGCGGATTTTTTTTTAGAGAATTTTCTGAAAATATGGCTATAGAGCCTAAGGGGTTAAGTGTCTTGCTCAAGGACACTTCGACACGCTGCGCCCTGCAGGAGCGGGAATCGAACCGGGAACCTCCAGATTACCAGACGACTGCTCTACCTCCCGAGCCACTGTCACTGTATATTATGTATGGTGCGGTTTCACGTCAGGAATGTGCCTCTGTAGCAGCGGTTAGTGGTGACGTTTTGATTCCCTGTGTGCGTCAGATGTTCGTTGTGGTACCTGCGTGGGTATCGGTGTGTCTGTCGGGTGAGCCGGTACCAAGAGCCCCGGGGGACTGAGAGCCACGAGAAGAGATGACGAGGATATATAACATAATAATAATAATAATAATTACTAGGGCTGTCAGTTTATCACGTTAATTAGATTAATTAATTACACAGCCAATTATCGCGTTATGAAAATTAACGCAAAATGTATTAAAAAAAATATATATATAAATGTATCTCATTCATTCCATAAGAACGTAGAATAAACATTTATAGAGGGTTTCATCGATAGGTTTTGTTTCAGATTTTTATCATCAATTACTAACGGCCTCGTATGAAACCCTCCAACTAGACTCTGTCTGGAGGAGGGATATACCAGACCTGGAAAGTGACTTTGATTGGCAAGGAGCCTGGGCAAATGTCCGACTTACATCAAGGAACCCGGACCATCAACAAATCAATCTTAACTATATTCACAGGACATACTTGACTCCTATAAGACTGAACAGAATGGGTCTTAAACAAGACTCCAAATGCTCCCAATGTACAAATGGGGATGAAGGGACATTTATGCACATGTACTGGGACTGCCCACCAGTTAAGATATTCTGGAAAGATGTGACCCAACAATTATCAAAACTCTTATCTTGGAATATACCTGTACACCCCTCTGTATTACTATTTGATTTGAATGATGTTTTTGAGTTTGCAGTACATTCACAGCTAAAGAGATTGGTTTTATCGGGTATCACAGTAGCTAAAAAGCTGATCGCATCACGCTGGTTTCAACCGGAAGAAATGTGCCGGAAAGTTTGGTTTCTTACATATCTCGATGTGATTTATCAAGAAATATCTACAGCAAGAATTCTGGGTCTCAATGAATCCAAAATGACAATGTGGTTAGAAGTGGTGGAGAGAATAAAAGCTAGCTTATAATGGTAGTGTCTGGTTAGGAGCGAGGGATAATGGAGGTACTATCCAAAGAGGGGTCCGGGAGGGGGGTTTCGAGCTGGAGCATATGTGTGTAGGTTTTTAGATAACAGGTATTAGGGGTATATCCTGTATAAGACATTGGTATAAATGGTAATTTTTTTTGGATATACACTGTGTATTAATGCTTGTGTATCTTATCGTGTGTTGTCATGTTTGTTTATATGTGTGTTTAAAAGATAATAAAAAAATAAAATACAAAAAAATACGTTTTTTTTTTTTTTTAATTGTCCATTTGCATGTTCTTGGTATCTGATTCTAGGGACATCTATGGATCTCAGGGAATGTATTCCCAGTGTCAGAAATACTGTGTCTGTTACTAGGCTTGAGTAAATTGTAATGAACCAAATGAGAATATCAATTCAATTTTTTTTTTTTTTTTTTCTTTGACTGTGAATAACACACTATGCTCAAATTGACCAGACCTGAAAAATCTAAGCAAATGAATAAAGGGAAGATGATCAAACAGAAGGTTTTGTAGATATACAGTACTGAATTCTGCCATCCGGACACACGCTATTTGAAATATGATTATAGAATATAGAATATATCAGGCCTAAAATGGTTATGCGATTAAAATGCGATTAATTAGATTAATTAATTACAAATCCTGTAATTAATTAGATACTTTTTTTTGTATCGCCTGACAGCACTAATAATTACTTGCATTTATATAGGGCTTTTCTAGACACTCAAAGCGCTTTACAAGGTAGGGTGAACATTGCCTCCTTCACCACCACTGGTAGCACCCAACCTAGGGCTACGCAGGCTCAATGGCTGCCATACACACTGGCACACATCACACTACACAATGGCTGAACGGCTCAGGGGACAGGGATTGATATCAGCCAATTAAGGTATGAAGTATATCATGGCTACATACCTTATGCATACTGCACCTTATATTATGCACCTGTATACCTACTAGGGCTGACCCCTATTAATCGATTAGTCGACTAATCGGTCGAAAGGAGCCGTAGTCGACTGGCCAACCTCTTATATATTAAAAAAAAAAATAAAAAAAATATATATATATCATTTTTTCCAAAACCAGAGGCTAACTGCCTACGAAAACAGGCACAGAGGCACTGAAAGAGGATTTCACCCATCTAATGAACACACTATAGACAAATATCAAGATGTATCCATCAGTGGACCAATTGCATGCTTTTGCAGAGGACAAGAAGCCTTCAGTCGACTCCTTCAGACATTAAGCACCCCCCACAGCCCAAATGGAATGATACAAAATTAAAATTAAAATTAAATAAATTAAATTAAATTAAAATATTATACTTTTTTTTTTTAGTCGACCAATAGTCGACTAACGGCAAATTTTGGCCAATCTTAGTCGACCATCCAAATCCTTAGTCGGGGACAGCCCTAATACCTACTTTATCAGAGCATATATTTAGCATTTTTTGATTATATTAGATTAGATATATATTGTAACTATATTTAGTGTAGAGCAAATATAACTGAGAGGGCATATTATACCCTCATCTTGCACCTTGACCTTTTTACACTGCCTACTTGTCCATATATGCACATGTCCAGAGTTAATTATATTGTTATATTGTTTACACTGCCTATTTTTATTCTATTTTTACTTCTCCACTGTACTATAATTCTATGTATCATCATGTCTTCTACTACCTGTACCTCCCCTCCCCCCATTGCTGCTATGATATAAAGTTATTATTACTATTATTATGATGCCTGAATTTCCCCAAGGGGATCAATAAAGGAATATATTATCTTATAGCCGGTCTCGCCACGCCTGTGAGAGCGTGTGTGGTACACAGTGGTGGAAGAGGCACACAGTTCCTTCCTTTACTTAAGTAAAAGTAGAAATACCCTGATAAATGAGTACTCTGGTAAAAGTAAAAGTCCTCCATTCAAATTATACCTAAGTAGAGAGACGTATTTGCTATTGAATGTACTTAAGTATCTAAAGTGAAAGTACACATTCGACATGACGTTTGTGTATCCATTGACCTCTATAGGTTGTGTTAAAGTGGTATGTGGTCCAGTTACGTTGCAAAGTAACTAGTAACTGATGGGTTCAGATAAATGTAGTGAAGTAAAAAAGTACAATACCCTTGAAATGTAGTGGAGTAAAAGTAAGTACAAGTAGCTCGAAAATGTACTTGAGTAAAAGTACGTAGTTACTTTCCACCACTGGTGGTACACAGTCACACGCGCACGCACGCCCGCACGCCCCCACGCACGCCCGCACGCCCGCACACACACACACACACACACACACACACACACACACACACACACACACACACACACACACACACACACACACACACACACACACACACACACACACACACACACATACACACACACACGCACACACACACCTGGCCTATCTCAGGAGACTTGCATGCATGCAGGTTCAAATTTACGACGTGTAGGCCGGGGATCATGCCGTTGCTGCTGCTAAATCCTTCCTTGGCTAACGAGAGGACGTTGCAGAGCCGGGGACTTAGGATTCTAAAAGCAAAGACTTTAGACTTGATTTGGACTTAGGACTCTAAAAAGATAAGACTTTAGACTTGATTTGGACTTAAGGCTCTAAAAGATAAGACTCGAGACTTGACTCGCCTACCGACTTGACTTGACTTGAGACTTGCATGTTTACAAAATATGATTTATATTTATTTAACCAGGCAGTTAAGGTCAATAAGAACAAACGCTTAGTCCCAAGGACGGCCTGGCGAGAGGACAAAGGGGCCTCTCGAAGGGTAACAGGGAAAGGGGACAAAATAAATAAATGAAAATAAAATAGAAAAGAGACAGATGGTACGTACATCATCACAGTGGTAAGGGAAATAATTAAAACACACATCAAACAACCGAATAAAATGACAAGGTATGTGATACATGAAGCAGAACAGTCAAATTATACAGTTAAAAGGCTGGGTGACAGTTGCAGGTGTGTAAACAACTCTGCAATAGAGTCCTTAAAAGTAGCTCTGGTGTTATAGAGATATGGTGAGCAGCTCTGGTGTTATAGAGATATGGTGAGCAGCTCTGGTGTTATAGAGATATGGTGAGCAGCTCTGGTGTTATAGAGATATGGTGAGCAGCTCTGGTGTTATAGAGATATGGTGAGCAGCTCTGGTGTTATAGAGATATGGTGAGCAGCTCTGGTGTTATAGAGTTATGGTGAGCAGCTCTGGTGTTATAGATATGGTGAGCAGCTCTGGTGTTATAGAGATATGTTGAGCAGCTCTGGTGTTATAGAGATATGGTGAGCAGCTCTGGTGTTATAGTGATATGGTGAGCAGCTCTGGTGTTATAGATATGGTGAGCAGCTCTGGTGTTATAGAGATATGGTGAGCAGCTCTGGTGTTATAGAGATACGGTGAGCAGCTCTGGTGTTATAGATATGGTGAGCAGCTCTGGTGTTATAGAGATATGGTGAGCAGCAGCTCTGGTGTTATAGAGATATGGTGAGCAGCTCTGGTGTTATAGAGATACGGTGAGCAGCTCTGGTGTTATAGAGATACGGTGAGCAGCTCTGGTGTTATAGAGATACGGTGAGCAGCTCTGGTGTTATAGAGATACGGTGAGCAGCTCTGGTGTTATAGAGATATGGTGAGCAGCTCTGGTGTTATAGAGATATGGTGAGCAGCTCTGGTGTTATAGAGATATGGTGAGCAGCAGCTCTGGTGTTATAGAGATATGGTGAGCAGCTCTGGTGTTATAGAGATATGGTGAGCAGCTCTGGTGTTATAGTGATATGGTGAGCAGCTCTGGTGTTATAGAGATATGGTGAGCAGCTCTGGTGTTATAGATATGGTGAGCAGCTCTGGTGTTATAGTGATATGGTGAGCAGCTCTGGTGTTATAGAGATATGGTGAGCAGCTCTGGTGTTATAGAGATATGGTGAGCAGCTCTGTTGTTATAGAGATACGGTGAGCAGCTCTGGTGTTATAGATATGGTGAGCAGCTCTGGTGTTATAGATATGGTGAGCAGCTCTGGTGTTATAGATATGGTGAGCAGCTCTGGTGTTATAGAGATATGGTGAGCAGCTCTGGTGTTATAGAGATATGGTGAGCAGCTCTGGTGTTATAGAGATATGGTGAGCAGCTCTGGTGTTATAGAGATACGGTGAGCAGCTCTGGTGTTATAGAGATATGGTGAGCAGCTCTGGTGTTATAGAGATACGGTGAGCAGCTCTGGTGTTATAGAGATATGGTGAGAAGCTATAGAGATATGGTGAGCAGCTCTGGTGTTATAGAGATATGGTGAGCAGCTCTGGTGTTATAGAGATATGGTGAGCAGCTCTGTTGTTATAGAGATACGGTGAGCAGCTCTGGTGTCATAGAGATATGGTGAGCAGCTCTGGTGTTATAGAGATACGGTGAGCAGCTCTGGTGTTATAGAGATACGGTGAGCAGCTCTGGTGTTATAGAGATATGGTGAGCAGCTCTGGTGTCATAGAGATATGGTGAGCAGCTCTGGTGTTATAGAGATACGGTGAGCAGCTCTGGTGTTATAGAGATACGGTGAGCAGCTCTGGTGTTATAGGAGATATGGTGAGCAGCAGCTCTGGTGTTATAGAGATATGGTGAGCAGCTCTGGTGTTATAGATATGGTGAGCAGCTCTGGTGTTATAGAGATATGGTGAGCAGCTCTGGTGTTATAGAGATATGGTGAGCAGCTCTGGTGTTATAGATATGGTGAGCAGCTCTGGTGTTATAGATATGGTGAGCAGCTCTGGTGTTATAGATATGGTGAGCAGCTCTGGTGTTATAGAGATATGGTGAGCAGCTCTGGTGTTATAGATATGGTGAGCAGCTCTGGTGTTATAGAGATATGGTGAGCAGCTCTGGTGTTATAGAGATACGGTGAGCAGCTCTGGTGTTATAGAGATATGGTGAGAAGCTATAGAGATATGGTGAGCAGCTCTGGTGTTATAGAGATATGGTGAGCAGCTCTGTTGTTATAGAGATATGGTGAGCAGCTCTGGTGTTATAGAGATATGGTGAGCAGCTCTGGTGTTATAGAGATATGGTGAGCAGCTCTGTTGTTATAGAGATACGGTGAGCAGCTCTGGTGTCATAGAGATATGGTGAGCAGCTCTGGTGTTATAGAGATACGGTGAGCAGCTCTGGTGTTATAGAGATACGGTGAGCAGCTCTGGTGTTATAGAGATATGGTGAGCAGCTCTGGTGTCATAGAGATACGGTGAGCAGCTCTGGTGTTATAGAGATACGGTGAGCAACTCTGGTGTCATAGAGATATGGTGAGCAGCTCTGGTGTTATAGAGATACGGTGAGCAGCTCTGGTGTTATAGAGATACGGTGAGCAGCTCTGGTGTTATAGAGATATGGTGAGCAGCTCTGGTGTTATAGGAGATATGGTGAGCAGCTCTGGTGTTATAGATATGGTGAGCAGCTCTGGTGTTATAGAGATATGGTGAGCAGCTCTGGTGTTATAGATATGGTGAGCAGCTCTGGTGTTATAGAGATATGGTGAGCAGCTCTGGTGTTATAGAGATACGGTGAGCAGCTCTGGTGTTATAGTGATACGGTGAGCAGCTCTGGTGTTATAGAGATACGGTGAGCAGCTCTGGTGTTATAGTGATATGGTGAGCAGCTCTGGTGTTATAGATATGGTGAGCAGCTCTGGTGTTATAGAGATATGGTGAGCAGCTCTGGTGTTATAGAGATACGGTGAGCAGCTCTGGTGTTATAGAGATACGGTGAGCAGCTCTGGTGTTATAGAGATATGGTGAGCAGCTCTGGTGTTATAGAGATACGGTGAGCAGCTCTGGTGTTATAGAGATACGGTGAGAAGCTCTGGTGTTATAGAGATACGGTGAGCAGCTCTGGTGTTACAGAGATACGGTGAGAAGCTCTGGTGTTACAGGGACTTGGGATTTGGCTGCTCAGACGCTTGCGGCAGTAAAAATGTGGCGAATATCGACTCCTCGTTGAGCGGATAACAACCCGTGGCTAGCGGGCTACGTAAATCATGTAAGCTAACCCCCATCAATCAGACACAAAAGAATCCTCCTCCACGTGTTGTGGTCTCCCTGGTTCTTGTCTTCCGCCTCTCCGCGGCGCGGTTCAGGTTATTTCCCCCCATTTCCCATGGTCACTCTCACTCCATCTTCCTCTCCCCTCACCCCGCTGCAGCGCAGACGCACAGGCGTCAGTGTGTTAGTAGCTACCGTTGCTAATAAATACGGAGGCCCCTTCCGCCTCCCTGTCCAGACGCCGTCTCCCCGGAGAGGGCGGACCAAACAAATGGCTTGTCCAACGATGACAACTCGGCATGATGGAAACCCGCGCCGCACACAAATGCGTGCTGATCTATTCTCCGCTTTGGCGAGGAGTAAATTGCGTTGTTGGGAGGAGGAGCTTGTGTGTGGGGCGTGTTAAGCTGGCTATACTTACTTTACACACACGTCGCCGCTCGACGGACACCCGCGCGCTCGGGAGGTCGAGGTGTTTAATGCCGTCTCGGAGAGCTTTGTTTGTTTGTCCCGCTGTGACAACTGTCCTGTCCTTATGTCCCGCCCTCCTCGTGCCAGCAGGATGTGGAGAGGTTGAACAGAATCAGATCCAGGATCTGTCCCAAGGACGACCCGCTGGGAAGGTCCCCCCCCCCCCCCCCCCCACTTCATCTGTCTTCCCAGCACACTGATGCTGGCCCCCTGCCATGCTCTAAACTAAGTGTATCTGAACTCTCTCTCTCTCCCTCACTCTCTCCCTCTCTCTCCCTTTCTATCTCTCTCCCTCCCCCCCCTCTCTCTTTCTCTCTCTCACACTCCATGGTAGTAACCTCTTAAGCCCGACGGGAGCGGTACCGGTCCCAAAATGACATCATGTCATAAATCAATATCTCCAGACTGTTTGACAAAAGTATCATTTTTATTTTCAAACGTATTCAAGTATAAACAACATCATTCATAACCATGTCACAACAGCATTTATAATGTATATTATCATCAATATACGTTAGTTTAGCAATAGGTTAAAGTGTTATTAGATCGATTTTTACTTTTCGAAATGGTCTGTTTATTTCGCGAGAAGCGACCATTTTGGATATTTTTTACCATGGGAGCTGTAGTTTTTTGAAGGCCATTTTGTAGAGGCCCCGCGCTAGCTCTGGATCAGCGTTGGAATTTTTCAGAACTACACTACCTCTATGGGGTTTCAACAGTCATACTTCTGTATGAATCTTTTTAATTTCTCTTATTATTCGGGATAATATACCACAAAACGTAACGTAATTGACATATATTGAAGCACAGTTAGTTTATCTTCCCTATTTTTTGCATGTAACAACAATTAGATTTGAAAATATTTTCAAAATGGTGCCACCCTGATCAAAATAAAAGTTACTGTACATTACAGTAGATTTCATTATCTGTTCTTATGCACACCTGGTGATACTAAATCCAAATTGAACTCGGGCATTTGAAAGATAATATATGTATATATATAAATGTGCAAATTGGCTATGATAAGGTAATTTATAAGCCTGCTATTCTATATTCTATAATAATATTTCAAATCGCATTGGTCCGGATTGGAGAATTCAGTACTGTATCTACAGAACCTTCTGTTTAATCAGCTTCCCTTTATTAATTTCCTTAGATTTTTTTTGTACACATGATCTCAAGAAGGTACTGAACGAGATCATTGGCAGTTCTTCATGTTTGGTCATTATTAGCATGGTGTTATTCACTGTCAAAGATGCAAAGAAAATCATAATTCATATTCTCCTTTGTTTCATCACAATTTAAGCAAGCCTATAATAGACACAATATTTCTGACACTGGGAATACATTCACTGAGGTCCATAGATGTCCCTAGATACATTACCAATAATATGCAAATGAACCTTGTAGAAGTGGAGCAATATGTGTATTTTAAGCAGATTTTCAGAAAATAGGGCTCCGGGCTTAAGAGGGATCTGAATGTTTATTAAATTTCAATGTGCTATTGCTATGGAAATGAACAACTCTGTTGATATAATTGGGCCTTATACAGTATAGACCTGTACTGTACAGCATCTATGGTGCCGATTGTTCACCCCCAACCGATGCATGACAGCGATAGGAAACTTGAAGGAGCGCTTTTGAATTTCAGTTGATTATTTTTCTTCACTTGACATTTGTCTCACTGGAGGATGGAAGATGTTTCCAAATATGTCCTTCAAATATATGTCAATATATATATTCAGATATGTCATATAATATGTCCTTCAGTTTCCCAGAAATCTGGCATCGGCGACTCAACAAAAATTGCATGCGTGTGTCACTGCATGCCGAATAAAGACTTCAAAGTCCAGTTATTATTATGCTAGCTGTGCCCCTTGGTTTACATTTTGGAAAAATAAATCAACCGAAATTCAAAATGTCAAAGTAATCCTTTAAGAAGGAGTCTTAAAATGTTGTTGTTTTTTACTTTAGTTCTTCCATATTTGCAGACCAGAAATGTTTACCAAAAAAAAGGCATTTCTAACTGAAATCAAGTGGTACTGGACTTTTAAAGTTCACAACAAATGTAAAAGAAATCACATATTTCCCTCTTACGCAGAGTAAGAGGAATGGATACGTTATCCAATGTTTTTTTTTTTTTTTCAGCTACTGCAGAATGATAATGCAGCACTAACAGAGAGCAGAGAGGACTGGACTACAGTGGAACTGAAGCATCGAGCTCAAAGTGCCAAAGAAATGTATTGTATGAAGAACTCTTGACAGCGATGTCTCCTTCTCAGTTTGTTCGCCCGCCATAATAGTTCTTAATGAAACACGGCGGATTATCTTGAGTAACCATGTAATGATTTCTGGAAAGAGACATTGCTGTCGAGGAGATCGAACCAAATGCCATTCAGCTCCATTACACTGAAGTTATCTGGATGGACAGATGGCACTCGGGGTGAGTATTTTGGGTGAACTGTCCCTTTAAGTTCCATGGAACAGGATGTGTGGAATGGTTGTCCACTGATATCACATTATGCAGAATAATTTGAATCCAGCCCATCAACTGTCAAGTGAAGAGAGCACAGCCAATCAGATATCTCTATTCAAACTAAAAGATACAAAATGATGATAAGTCTGGTTGCTGGTTTTGGTCTGACCTTTGTGTCTCAACGTGTGCTTTAGAGGGGATCAGGGTAATCAATATGTCAAAGCAAATTGGTTTTTTTTTTAGGCACAGAATTCAACTTCAGATACAAATGGATAATTTATTCAAAAGAAAACACAATTTCAAAGCGCCAAGTGATTCATTAGCCTCAGTTAACGAAAGAAAAAGTCGAGGACAAGAAATTCAGACAATTAATTTAGACAATTCAATCCGAATGACATTTTGTACCCTATTTGACATCTTACAGAGGTGGCCACAGCATTGGAGGTAGGTTATTATCAAACAGTGGAAACAACCTTACATTACTGCTGAAACAGAGAGAGAGACAAGGCCAACATCTCCCCCCAGTGTTGGAAAAAGGGATTACATGTTGGAAAGTATGAGTCTAAATTAAATCCAGATCACTGAAACAGAACCACATCCATAATAACCCTTTCACTACCAAAGGGTTAACCCTTTTTCTGCAACAATACAGAAGGTTAACCCTTTCACAACAACACTACAGAAGGTTAACCCTTTCACTACCACACTACAGACCAGTTAACCGTCTGTAGTGTGGTAGTGAAAGGTTAACCTTCTGTAGTGTGTGGTAGTGAAAGGGTTAAAGATGTATAAACTAGGATGGACTGCATTTTAAATAGCACTTTGATCCAAAAACGCTTCACAATTTGTTCCTCATTCACCCATTCACTCGTCGGGAGCAGTTAGGGGTTAAGTGTCTTGCTCGAGGACACTTCAGACACGCTGCCCGGGAATCGAACCAGGAACCTTCTGATTACCAGACGAGCCGCTCTACCTGCCGATCCGCCGTCTCCCCCTCGTCACACAATGACGTTTGATGGATGTAACTAAACCTAATTCTGTAAAGAGACATTCAGATTACTACCTGGACAACACTGTTGATGAGGATGGAAGACCGGCATCTGATTTCACCCTCTTTTAAAGTAACATCGGACGTGATTTGTTGTAAATGTTCCTTTAAAAATAAACCGTGTTCAGCCAGGTCACTGAAACAGAAGAACCACATCCATAATAAAAAGACGTATAAACTAACTCGCAGAACATGGAAATGACAGTAAACTCGTGAGAGGCGGATGGTAAATGGTGCATTTACATAACTTTTTTTATCCAAAACGCTTTACAATTTGTTCCTCACATTTTACACATTCATCGGGAGCAGTTAGGGGGTTAAGTGTCTTGCTCAAGGACACTTCGACATGCTGCCCGGGAGGAGCGGGAATCGAACCAGGAACCTCCGGATTAGGAACTCTACCTCCCGAGCCACTGTCGCCCCGATATCGCTTTTATCCAAAAACCCTTTACAATTTGTTCCTCACATTCACTCACACACCAACCAAGTGTCTTTCACAGTGGGACAAAAAACCTGCTTCTCAACAGGGAAACACGACGTGCTGTAGTGCGTTCAGTTCACAGATCAAAAGAAAACGAAATCACATCCTGGCATCTGAGCAGGGCCTCCTTCTGCACCCCGATGGGCGTGTGCAGGTCCGCCACCTGGAAGTTGAGCACATCGACGTCGGACGCCCTGAACGTGGCCTCCACCGCCACCCGCTCGTACATCAGGAACCGGGCCTTCTTGTCGGTCATGGAGACGGCGCAGCGCAGGAAGCACTCCCGGAGCTCGGAGCGAGCGTGCTGCTCCTCCCGCAGCAGCTCCGCGCCGACACCCGTCTCGGAGGCGGAGACGGTGACTCGGCAGAGGGCGAGGAAGCGGGGCGAGCTGGGGTCGAAACCCCGGCTGTTGGAGTCGGGTCCCCTTGGCAGGCGAAGCACGGGCACCGGTGTTTTCATGTTGTTTTTCTTCCCTCTGCAATCAAATCCCCAAGGAGAAGCACCATTAGCCGGGGCTAAAGCGCAAATGTCAGGGAAAAGATCACACAACCATAAATTAGGCGGCTATACCCATTAAGGCATATTTCCATCAGCAATTACCAAGGGAAGGTGAGAAAGTAGTCAATTAAACCAAACGGTGTCGGAAAATAGCCTAGGATAATTAAAGCCAGCCCTGAGCCTGTTCAGTAAATCATTGCAGTAGGCCTAGCTTCGTCACGGTAACCTATATTGGTCCTCTCTGACGGAGAGGCGCAATAAACACTGCCAGGTATTTGTTCATTTTCAAGGCCCTTATTGGTAATATACCTCCTTATACTACATGATTATTGGTAAGCTACCTCCTTATACTACATCATTATTGGTAAGCTGCCTCCTTATACTACATCATTATTGGTAAGCTGCCTCCTTATACTATATCATTATTGGTAAGCTGCCTCCTTATACTACATCATTATTGGTAAACTACCTCCTTATACTACATCATTATTGGTAAACTACCTCCTTATACTACAGCATTATTGGTAAGCTACCTCCTTATACAACATCATTATTGGTAAGCTACCTCCTTATACAACATCCTTATTGGTAAGCTACCTCCTTATACAACAAGCAGTCTCAGGATGGACCGGCAGTCTAACACAACCAATCAGCAATCGATGTATCAAACAAGCTCCTCTAAGTCAACATTTGTTTCACAGTGATCAGCTCGCTCAGTGTCATGACATTATAAACCATTAAAAGGGGCAGTTCAACTTCACCCCCCCCCCCCTCGTATGTATATATTTTCTGTTAGTACTGTATATTTGCATATCTTGTATGTCACAAATGTAACAGTACTGTATACCTGCTGTATGTCATATATGTCAGAAATGTCAAGATATACATCTGTATGTTGCGTATGTCATTATGAATTGAAAATGGGGGACCCTGATGTAAACAAGACGAAAGTCTCTCTGCTCTGCATCCCCTTAACAATTGTGTGTATTGAGCCGTACTGTATTGTACCCATTCTGCAATCCGTTAATAAAGTTTTCAATCAATCAATAAAACCCCAAAAAAACATATTTTTCCCTTTACCCAGAATGCTATCCATCAGTCATAGTCTTGGTGTGATTTGCCTAGCTTTGGAGATATCTGCTGTAGAGATGTCTGCCGTAGAAATGTCTGCCGTGACGTCACGTGGCGTTTCATTCAAGCTGAAGCATCTATGCGCGGATTGTGGATATGAATTATGAGGAATCTGAATCTGTGGAGTATTTAATTGTATCACTGTGACAGTGTCACACGTTATTGTGATATTGTAACTGGGATTAAAATATATGAGGAGATGCGCTGTTTGATGGATTTTATGACGTGACGTGACTTGATAAATTGAATGAGCCTTTGACGTTTTTGATGAATGAATTTGAGAAAATGCATTTATCTTTTCAAGCACTGTTATCTGATGAAGAACATGAGGTGTCACTGGTATAAACCAAATGGTAATCAATTCAATGCATGTATGGATTAGGTCCGAAACAGATTAAAACCTGATTAATAGTGTAACTGCAAGCCTCCCTCCAAGCCTCTCTTTGGAAACCATGTATTTATATAGTACATAATACCTAAGCACATACAGATATCCTCATGATATAATTTGTATCAATTAGATATACTATTTGGGCTTGTTTTTATCGTTATTCTGAAAGATCTGAACTAATTATTTTCGCTAGCAAGATCTCATTTGATTATTCATTCCATAAGCCTATACTGCCAGCAGGCACGTTTAAAGAAATATAATCTGATTGATTGGGGTAATGAGGGATTTAAAATTAGCCTATAGATTATGCATTTAACTTGTCGGCGAGGCTATTGAGCCGTACTGCATTGTACCCATTCTGCAATCTGTTAATAAAGTTTTAAATCAATCAATCAATCAATGCCGTTAGAAAATCAGGATTTCTGCTATCGACACTTGCTGTCTTTTCAGCTGAGGCGGGCGCACGCAATTATCCTGAGTCTCAAGTCTGGTTCAAATGAACGAGACTGAATCCACCTTCGAGGAACAGGAAAATCCCGGATTCAAACATCGGGTTAATTGAATCTGGATAATGGGACTCTTGATCGACTTAGTTGAACCAGGTACGGGGAATAGGGCCCTGGACTGGATTGATAGCAGAGCTAGTAAATAAGTCCTGGACTTTTCGTTTTATCCCTGAGACAAGGCAAATACAAATGTTGATCTGTCAAAGTTGTTATGTTTGTTGTCAATAAAATCCACTTTGAGCTGCATTTTATGTATGAAAGATGCTCCATAAATGAACTATTATTATTATCTGTCTATGCTTAGCTAATACTCAGCTTTTTGTGTTTTTTTCACAGAATGAGGTGTGCTGGAGATGTTATTGCCCTCACAGAGACGACACAGGTCAACCCAAGACAGGACATGAGTGACAATGAAAGAGGTCTGATTTATGTTTTTGGACTAAAGTGAGCATCATGGAATGTGTGCAGCTTTACAATCATGTCATTGATGAACTGAATAATATCACTCTCTCCTCATTCACCTCTCCCCCTCATCCCTCTCCCCTAATCCATCAGCCCTCTCTCCTCCCCTCTTACTCCAGATGAGGAGTGCCGGCCTGTGGCTCCCCCAATGGAAGGTGGACATTACTAGAAAGCTAAACAGAATGCTTAAATAGGAATGTTAGAGGTTGTAGAAGGTTCTACTATGACATCACCAACGTTCCAGAATGATCGGGGTTCTAGAATGTACTGCCATGACATCATCACACACGTTCCAGAATGTTCGGGCGGCACTAATTTTCTAGAATGTTCCTAACAATAGGTCCGTGGGTGAATTATGTACCATTACAATCACTACACTACAGTACTGTATTAAGTTTCAAAAGTAAAAGTACAGTACATATTCTATAGGGTGTTCTTGTATTTCAGTGCATTCAACCCTCGATATATTGACCTGAAGGTTGTTAAAGTGGTCCAGTTATGCTGCTCTGTGTCCCTCAGATTGCTGGTTTAAAATGTTAAAGTACTTAATCTTCATCAACAGTTGCTGATATTGCAAATGTCAACAGACCAGGCTATTAATCCATAATGGAGGTACTAGAAGAAAGGTTACATGGGTAACCAAAATCAACATGTTTCTCCTTCCAAGGGTCATCAATAATCACAGCAATGTTGTGACTATGACTAACGGGTCAGGAGATTGACAATGTGCATCCAGCGATAACATTTTAATTCGATTTGTGAACTATGGGTCTGGGGTTGGGACAAAATCAATTTTAAGCCTCGTCACAGCATTCATTTGGCTACAAGAATATAATGTTAAATTACCATAGATGTATCACAACAACACATGATATTGTTCGCTATTCCAGTTTATATCGTACATCCATTTGTGTAACTGTAAATCCATGTATATTTATTGTATATATTAAAAATAGTGGCTATTTCTGTACACTTTAGTTGTGGGTTTTCTTTTCTAATCGGAGTGATCTATCTTGAGAATGTGTTGTATATGCATTTATTTATATTTATATTAAATATAACTTATACTTAGTGTTATAAGAAAAGCTATGTCCTGTACCATTATACTGTGATTTACAGGTATTTTGGTAAATGGTAAATGGCTGTATTTATATAGCGCTTTTATCCAAAGCGCTTTACAATTGGTTTCTCACATCTTACCCATTCACTCACACATTCACTCACACACCGACGGTGGAGGCAACCATGCAAGGTGCCAACCTGCTCATCAGTGTCTTGCTCAAGGACACTTCGACACGCTGCCCGGGAGGAGCGAGAATCAAACCGGGAACCTCCGGATTACCAGACGACTGCTCTACTCCCAAGCCACTGTCGCCCCCTATTAGGTCTATTTTATTATTAGGTATTTTTACTTTGGTCTCTATCACTCACTATACATTTATAGTTAGTGTAATCAATCATTTGACCTGATGTACACTAGAATGTGCAGCATACCATTCTCTGACGTCTCACCCCTTTATGGCGGAGGATTGTTGGCAAGTGACAGCTCTCACTTTTTTCCTCATTCTAGTGACTAGTGACACAACTGTCGGGTCTAGCTCGTATACTGCGTTGGACCACTAGCATTAAACTAAATGTATCAGCAATAGTAGTAATCATGGATTATCGTCATAGTTCTTGTAATCTTCAATCAAGTCAACTGTAAATAATGCTTGAGACGTTATCTATAGCTAATGCTTGCATCACCATGGAGGTCTAAGGTAAATGTGTATATCTCATGAACGTACTTTTCCACTGCATATTGTAACCCTCTCTGTCTGCTTATAGATGAAATATTTGTGTTATCTTTAAAAAACAGGTCTATTACCTGCTGTGGTAAATCTCCCGCGGCCTAGCCCCTTTCGTGACTGTGAAGCAAGGCTGGAGTCATCACCAACGCTGGAGTCATTCACGTCGTCTTTGTTTGTCCAAGTTTTCAAAGGGGGCGTGGTTTAGTGACAGGTCTATTCACCACAATCCCAGCACTTTATAGTATAGGATAGGATTACCATGTAGGGATAGGATGTGATGCACAGACAAAAGTGATATTTCACTGTATACTCTGGCAAATTGCCTATGAATAGAATGAAAGTCTTGACAATCTAGCATTCTAGCCAGCCAGCTATAGCGCTGTGTTGACATTAAAGAAACACGCCACCTTTTTGGGAGGAAATTAGGGAACCGGGAACCTTCTAATTACCAGACATCTCATCTACCTCCTGAGCCACTGTCTCATTGCGAATAGTATAGACTACAGAAGCGCTCTGCGTCATATTTCAAGAAAAGCGTGCCTCTACGCCTTCAGCAAATCAACCAGCACCTCAAGCAAATGAACAGAAAGATTGATTTCAGATCCTGAACGAGGACAGGCGAGTGAAGACATAAGGACAGACAGTGAAACGTCTTGCCTAGCAAAGTGTTTTTTTTTTCTTTCTTGCAGAATTTCAATGGCTAAAGTATATTAACTACTATACAATTAAATACACTGTACATACTGTAATTAGTCTGGTTACCTGCTGCCTTGCTGGAAGAAAATATTCTAAACATTCTGTGAGAAGTTGACAGTTGGTCAAACTACACTTCAAATGAGAAATAATTAAGTTAATATAGTTCATATAATAAGACTGCAACATTAGCTCCAAAGAACAAGTACCTTTGACTCCGAAAAATATATTACAGTATAGTATTGGTTTATTGTTTGTTTATAATTCAGAAGTATGATATTTAACGTTAGACTAGTCCTCAAAATGAATGGAAAGTATATTATGAGGAGTTGTTGTTTAACTTGTTGTCAACTAACAACAACACGCCGGGCCAGTTGAGATGCTCTCTCTAGGCTCCAGTAAGTAACACGTGGGGACCAGCAAAGACTGAGAGAAGTATTAATATAATAATATGATTAAAATGAGCCTTACCAACTTTAGCCCTCCTTACACGACGTGAGGAGAATGCAGAATGTTTTTGTCCAACCTTTGAAAGGGGTTGTTGCTGTAGCAGTTTCTTCTTCTTCTAATAAATTTCGGCAGAGCTCCTTCTTCTTCTTGATTTTTACGCGGTTGGCATCCAACAATGTTACATTACCGCCATCTTCTGTCCGACCGCGGAATTAAATGGTTTCCTTTGTGAAGTTAATTATTGATTGATTGATTGATTGATTGATTGATTGATTGATTGATTGATTGATTGATTGATTGATTGGTTGATTGATTGATTGAAAATTGTATTAACAGATTGCAGAATGGGTACAATACAGTACAGCTCAATACACACAATTGTTAAGGGGATGCAGACCAGAGAAAGACTTTCGTCTTGTTTACATCAGGGTCCCCCATTTTCAATTCATCATAACATATGACATACCGGTACATGACATACAGGTAGACAGTACTGTTGCATCTAGACATTTATGACATACCAGATTTACAAATATACAGTATGATGTTTCTGTGATGTCCTCTGCTTCCTTGCAGATCTTTTTAAATGTTACATCTTAATTGCCTACTTCTCTCAGCTCCTCTGTCATATTCTCTCTTTCCCTTTGGTATACCTACTACAATTAATAATGGCGTGGTGTTCCACATATTTCTCTTCCTGGAAGTGATCGCACAGACCTACAAATTCAAGTTCAACGTTTGTTTTATTTGTCACAAGGTACATGTACATTACAGTGAAATGCTTGGTTCTGTATATATATGACCCCACTGAGAATGTTCTTCATACAGTAAAAAAGTAATATTCACTATGAATTGAAAATGGGGGACCCTGATGTAAACAAGACGAAAGTCTTTCTCTGGTCTGCATCCTCTTAACAATTGTGTGTATTGAGCCGTACTGTATTGTACCCATTCTGCAATCTGTTAAATAAAGTTTTCATTCATTCATTCAATACGAATAAAGCCCAAACACTATACAAAATATACAATATACAAGGCGGCTGAGTGGCGCAGTGGGCAAGGCGCTCGCCACTAACACAGGAGATGCTGGTATCGAGCCCAGCTCTCGCCGTTGCTACCGGATTGGCCGGCCGTCATACTAACACAATTGGCAAGTGTTAGAGGGTGGGAAAGCCGGTGGGTGGGGATTGGACGTTGTGGACAGCGACTCCTACAGGTCGGTTTGGGTGACGCCGGTGCGGCGGAAACAGGAAGTATCGGGGGCAGCGTGCGTGAGCCTCCCACACGTTACTCCTCGCCACTGAGAGTTCGAGCTGCTGCGGTGAAAAGATGCGACAGGCTGCCTCCTCGTGTACCGGAGGGGACACGTGATGCAAGGCTTCTATCCTCCCTACAGCCGACCAGTGGGAGGCATAGTCTAGCAACGTTCAAGACAGGGGAGGGTAGAATTGGAAATACGAAATTGGGATGGGAGAAAAATAGAAAATGGGGAGAAAAAGTGGATTAAAAAAAAGAAAAAAAAAAAAAAAATATATATATATATATATATATATATATATATATATATGTATATATACAATATACAAACTAAAGTAAAAATTAAGTACAAAATGCAAACAATGAGGTACAAAATATAAACTTTTTTTAAATGCAAAAATTAGGTATGGATGTAGTGCAAATCTTTTTGTAATAAATATATACAAATATGGTGTAGTGTTAAAAGGTGTGTACAGGGTGTTTGCCAACTAAATGTGTTTTATTTAATATACTATGTCCCAGTCTTAACCTTGTAAAAAATAAAATAAAAACTCCTCTCTCCTATTTCCAACAATGTTATCTTCTATTTGTATCAACCTTTCTCTGTATTTGGTATAGATGCCGACCTTTCACATCATAACATTCCTGTATCACTTTCTTCCATATTACACCGTTTGCTTCTGCTTTGCTTATTTTAAGTGCTACCTGTATTGATTGATTGATTGGTTGATTGATTGAAAACTTTATTAACAGATTGCAGAATGGGTACAATACATTACGGCTCAATACAAACAATTGTTAAGGAGATGCAGACCAGAGAAATACTTTCGTCTTGTTTACATCAGGGTCCCCCATTTTCAATTCATCATGACATTTATGACATACATTTTATTTTATTTTATTTTATTAGGGATCCCCATTAGCTTTAGCTGGTGCGATAGCAACCAGCTAGTCTTCCTGGGGTCCACACACAAAAAAACATACAAAAACAATCATTTACATCATTTACATTTAGTCATTTAGCTGACGCTTTTATCCAAAGCGACTTACAAGTTCTGTACGACAAGCCATCAGGAAGGGCACAACTCTATCAGCTGAGCAACAATGTTCATCAAAGTGTTGAGTGCTACAGTGTAGGTTAGTTTATTAGGACAAGTGCATGACAGTACGGTTAGTTAGGGTTAGATTTTTTTTTTTTTTTTTTTTTTTTTTTTTTATTCAGATAATGGTTGAAGAAGTGCGTCTTTAGTCGACGGCGAAAGATTGGACGTGATTCGGCTGTTTGCAATCACTATTGCAAAAACAAAATTATTAAAAGTCAGTACACACAATGCATAATGAAACTACTGTAACAATTAAGATAGCTAAAATTACATTAGTGTAAAACAAAAACAAAAAATTACTTTACAGTGTTAAAAACAATTTAAAAACAATTTAAGATTCTTTTTAAAAGTGAATCTACTGTAAATGCAGCAGAGGTTCCGAGGCAGGCCATTCCAAAGAGTTAATGCTCTAAAAATAAAAGATCTCCCCAAAGCGCTGGTTCATGACATAGAGATATACTGTACAGTACTGTTTCATCCAGACATTTATGACATACAAGATATACAAATATACAGTGCTGTTTGAGAGAAAGAGATCATACGAAAAAAGATATACATTCAAGGGGGAAGAAACTGTACATTGGAGAGGGTTGGGTGGGGGGGGGGACATTTACCGGGGCCACTTTCGAATTGCAGCCACCCGTAGGTGCTCTTTGAGAGCGGTTTTGAAGGAGGGTAGGGATTCACATTATTTTACGGCTGTGGGTAGGGCGTTCCACATTGTTGTGGCATAATTGCAAAACCTGTTTAGTCCCTTGTTTGAGCTGAATCTGGGTTGAACATGATCTGGTTTTGCCCAAAGATGCATAGGTTCTGGAGTGAGGTGTTCCAATGCTACTCAAACATCTACACCCATGACTTTCCCCCAGAGCCAATAGTGGCTATCTTTGGCTGGTCACATAATATGACAACACTCAATTACTCTGAGATACAGACTATACAGTATGGCATGGTAATTGCAAAGAAATGCATTTTAATGCTGTGGAACAAAGAAACAGTACCACTTTTCCAAACCTGGTTGACAGAACTCATTAATATGCTACACATGGAGAGAATACGCTATGAGAACGCAGGGCAACCCGGCAAATTTAAAGACATTTGGCAACCTTTTCTTGACTATCTATCTTAAAACTAACAAACGACTAGATACAATAGGTCTGCTCGCGGCCTCGAAAAGGGGAGTCAGACAAGATAACAACTGGAATGCGGTGTCTCCCTTACCCAACATCTCACCTCCCCCACCAGATCTGGCTCGGCACTCCCCCCCCCCGGAGGAAGCACGTGGTAGCCTCCACTCTCCCAGACCGACTGTGGGGGTAAGTGCGCAGCGACCAGGAAGGGGATTGGTAATTGGCATAACGACTAACATTGGGATGGGAGAAAATCGGAGGAAAATGGAGGGGAAAAAATATCAATAAAAAAAAAATTTAATGAGACGATGAGCTGTATGTGTGTGTCGCTGGAATTTCCCCAAGGGGATTAATAAAGGAATATCTTAACTTATCTTATCTTATCTTATACTGTAGATATCTAAAATAATGTGAACTTATAGAGCACTGTTTTCTTTTTTTTTTGTGCTATGTGTTTGTTGTGTGATGTTTCTTCCCTCGGCTTATTGCTCTAAAGGCATCAACTAAAGGGACTCTTGATGACCTGATGGTATTTTGTACAAAGACTATGAATGAATGAATGAATGAATGAATGAATGAATGAATGAATGAATGAATGAATGAATGAATGAATGAATGAATGAATGAATGAATGAATGAATGAATAACTTGACTATGTGGACTGAATGTCTATTATAGATATATATATTATCAATCTCTGATTTGATATGTCTATGTCTAACACTGGTAAGAGACACGAAGGAGTGACTGGTTGTCTTGTTTTTTTTTTTTTTTTTTGGGGAGGGGGGAGGGTATATATATTTTAATTGTTGTCACTGTGATGTCTTGATTTTGTCTGTCCTGTCTGCTTTGTTTGTATCTGTTAAAACATTGAATACAAATAATATCAAGAACATGATTTGTGGAGCTCCCTCTGGTGTGGTCGTGGAATTCACTGACCTTTGGGAAGTATTTCGACATGTACATGGGTATCTTAGTGGTGTAGTGTATCTTGTAGACCAGGCCCATTGCAAGTTGCTGTACTCTGTCGTCTACTCTAAGCCATCCTAGGTAGTCAAAGTGGGCAGGGGTGAGGTGGGTTCTAGGAGTAAGGTCAAGCAGTAGTCTGACCAGTTTGTTTTGTTTGTAGTCTTGTTTTTAGGGCCTTTGAGGTGCTTTGGTACCATGAGGTGCAAGCATAGTCATAGTCATACCCTTGAATGAGTGCTCCTGTTAGAGTCTTCAAGATATTCTTGTTTACCAGAGAGGAGATCCGGTACAGGATTCTTGTTCGTTGGTTGACTTTTTTGATTACATTGGTTGCTATTTTGTCACAGGAAAGATTTGCCTCTAGGATGGAACCCAGTAGGTAATTTCATCTTTCCTTGTGACAATATTGTCACCCACTGTAACAGAGAAGCCGTTGGCCTTGCTGAGTTTGTTATTTGATCCAAAGAGAATGGACTCTGATTTACCCAGGTGTAATGATAGTTTGTTATCAGCGAGCCAGGTGCAGATTCTGCCGAGTTCAGAGCTGAGGGCTTTTTCAACCTGCAACTTGGAATTCGTAGATTCAGTTTTTTTCCGCAAGGTACTTTTCGACGTGTTCGTAGACTATTTTTTCCATAACTTTCGAGATGGAGGTAAGAATAGAAACAGGGCGGTAGTTGCCTGGGTCTAATTTGCTGCCTTTTTTGTGCAGGGGGGTCACTCTAGCAATTTTGAAGTCTTTGGGGATGTGTCCCTGTTTTATGGAGAGGTTTATTATGTGGGTGGCAGCTGAGTCTCTGAGGAATTTGGAGGGGATATTGTCATGGCCAGTGGCCTTGTTATGTCTGTTGTTACTATTTCGAGTTTGAAGTCGTCTTTGCGGACCCCTAGGTTTTTGTAGAAGGCTAGGATGTCTTCTACTCCAAAATGCCCAGAGTGGGACGGTAGTTTATTATTGTGGCTATGTTTGTAAAGAAAATGTTTAAGTAATTGGCCACATCCAGCTTGTCTGTGATGAGAATGTTTTCTGTCTTTATGTTGATGTTTGTAAATCTGTTTTTAGTATTTTTTTCTTCTTTTCTGCAGCCTAGTTGGTCGTTGAGTAATTTCCAAAGTTCACAGGGTCTGTTTTTGATTTCCTCAGCTTTGCCATTTGTAAGATCCTGATCAAACTGGCCAGTATCACGTCTTCATCTGTTTTGGCTCTCCATCCAATTCCTCTGCGTTGTGTCATTTTAATGGTCCTGACGTCTACGACACTGGCTGATAAGATCCTTATCTCACCCCGTTAGTACAATCCGCAAACCATACTAATTCTCCACCTCCGTAAGAATTCGACACTTCGACACCGTGGAATACCTTATGAGGGAAAGCGTGGTTTTATTGCTATAAACAGAAACCTCATAATCAGATGTTATCAGATGTTATCAAATTGTATCGTCCTTGAAGAGTCTATTCTAATGATCTTTCGGTGTGTTTGTCTATCGTCCTTTTGTTATTCAGTCCAATAGTGTTCAGGCCTGTTCGTTAGCCAAGACCATCCTCGTGGTAGCCGAAGCTAACGATGATGTGGCATCCTTCCCCCCCCCCCCCCCCCCCCCTCTCAATGAGAGGAGAGAGTGTCTGTGTGATCTCAGTCCTACTCGCTCTTGGTCAGATTCTAGTCTGCCTTCCACCCGGAAACACCGTTCGACTTATAGATGTTCGTCGTCGCAACGACGGCCCCGCCTTCTGGTTGTCATGCGAGGTGTTGTCATGACAACTGCTAACCTTTCACACATTAAAATGCAGTTTCTACTGTTTCATTAAAATAAACCGCTCTCCCTCGCTCTGGGAGACACTTGCTCTTATCTCAGATGTTCCTACAAGGAATGTCAACAAACATTCTCTCGCTGGCAGTGTATTCAATCCACTGGTCACCGTTCTATCACCGTCTTCCATGCACATTTTACATTCACCGTTTTAGCTGTGATCATCTCCCCCCAATCTATACATCACATACATTGAAAAAGCACCCCAAATCCTTCACATTGATGATTTTTTTTTTGCAGATTTGATCCTGGTGTTTACATCGTTTCTTAGTCTGTTTCTTTGTTGTTTGAGTTCAACCATGTGGGCTCGGAGATCACTGTTTGAGCTTTTGGCAAACTTTGACTGACTTTTATGAAGTTCAGAGCATTTTTTGTCTCTGGTTTTCATAGCAGTCAGTATGTCTGAGTGCATCCATGGCTCAGCGCGATTTTTAACCCTGGTGGTTCTTAGTGGGGCCATGTTGTTTAGTATTGATGAGAATTTGGTTTTGAATCCAAGCCATGTTTCTTCAACTAGTGTACCACTGAGCTCATCTGGCCAGTCTAGGCTCCACAGTTCTTGGTTAAAGGCTTCACTAGAGTAGGAGCGTAACAGTAAGAAGCATTTTGTATAAAAGTATTCTGTACTTCTGTATGACAACTATTAAAGAAACTTGAAACTTGAAACTTGAACTAGGTTTTGAGGTCCCTAGATGTGACTGTTTTGTGACAGCCAGCCTTTTGTTTTAGCTTTTTGCGGGTACAGAATATCATATAATGATCACTTAACCTGCATGCTATAACCCCTTTATTGGAGATCTTGGCCTTGTCAGAGGTCAGGATGAGGTCAATGGTAGTCTGAGTTGATTCACATACACGTGTGGGTTGGGTGATTAGCTGGCTGAGGCTGTGCAGATCACAAAACCTACTGAAGGCCTGGAAGACGGGTGCTGCTTTACGTAGCATATCCGTGTTCCAGTCCCCAATAAGAATCTTTTCTACGCCCTCCACCCCAGCTAAACACCCATCAAGTGTGTCATAGAAGCCACTCTGTTCTGGCAGCCACTCACACTCTGGTTGGATGCCAAACTTCTTTTCGTTGTATTGTACTTGTGCTGTATAATGACAATACATTTTAATCTACGGCAATCTAATCTAATATAATATAATAGTATACTGTTGTGCACTTGAAGAACTTTAAACAATACATCTTCCCAACTCTTTGACTTGAAAGACATACTTTACCATGCATTGTACGAGTAAACGTTAAATAAATTAAATGCAAAGTTCACTTTCAACAAGCATTGTTTATATATATATATTAAACTAAATAAGACTTGTGCACATCTAGTTGGATCATAGCACCTGAGGAAGCAGAAGCGAAACGCGTTGTGCAATAAAAGAAAGCAAAACCAGTCCTGAGGAGTGTGCGGTCCCTTCTTTTGAAGGTATTCTTCTTTTAGCTTTATATATATAAATCCTGTTACATTTGCACTCTGGTTGGATCCCACATTTATTTTCATTGTACTGTATTTGTGCTGTATTATGACAATACATTTGTATCTAATCTAATTTTAACGAGGAGATGGTTGATCCCATACAACTCCATGTCGGCACTGATTAATTGAAAGTTTCCAGTTGAAACAGTACTGTATATTTGCATATTTTGTATGTCACAGATGTAACAGTACTGTATACCTGTATGTCATGTATGTCATAAATGTCATGATATATATCATTATCTGTATATCTGTATGTTGTGTATGTCATAAATGTCATTATGAATTGAAAATGGGCGACCCTGATGTAAACAAGACAAAAGTCTTTTTCTGGTCTGCATCCCCTTAACAATTGTGTGTATTGAGCCGTACTGTATTAATTTGTACCCATTCTGCAATCGGTTAATAAAGTTTTCAATCAATCAATCAATCAACTCACACTTGGGGCCACGTCTATATTAAAGGCAGCCTTCCGCATTGGCGTTTTGCGCTCTGATTGGCCGAGCGCGCGCATGCGCATGAGCCGCGACACGCTCCTTAGCCAGGAATCTAAACTCCGTTTAAGCTCCAGAGAGCGAGGCTGAAAATCCACAGTTCTTGCCCCACTGATGGAGCCGAATCCCGGATCCGAGTTTTCTGATGAATACCCCCAAAATATGGAGGTCCCGAACGCAATTAAGTATTGATTACGCCGTAACAAATCATTAAAAAAATATACCCTTAACTGGAGTATGTTGTTTCTTTACATATATGTTGGATTAGAGAATTGGTTTGTCATGACAATCCAATAAAAAATCGCACACAGTAACTACATGCATCATTGTTTACAATGAACGATGGGGCTGGGCTGGGGCGCGCGGTGCTCCGGTGGCGGCGGCGGCGGCCGGTGAGAGAGCGCGGCGCTTAGTTTAACGCGTCCGTGTCGATTAGCCCCACCATTCATTGTAAACAATGATGTCTGTTGTTGTAGCCACCGGGTAAATTGCGATTTTTTATTGGATTGTCATGACAAACCAATTCTCTAATTCAACATATATGTAAAGAAACAACATAACGGTATATTTTTTTAATGATTTGTTACAGCGTAATCAATACTTAATTGCGTTCGGGACCTGCATATTTTGGGGGTATTCATCAGAAAACTCGGATCCGGGATTCGGCTCCATCAGTGGGGCAAGAACTGTGGATTTTCAGCCTCGCTCTCTGGAGCTTAAACGGAGTTTAGATTCCTGGCTAAGGAGCGCGTCGCGGCTCATGCGCATGCGCGCACTCGGCCAATCAGAGCGCAAAACGCCAATGCGGAAAGACTCTTGAGCTGCCTTTAATATAGACGCCTTGGGGCCAACGTGCGTTCACGTGCTACACACATGGCGAAGGACCCGGATGTGCCGGTCTGAGGCGTTCCTGTTTGCAATAATCCCCATGATGCATTGCACGTGTATACCTTAAATACATAAAGTTAACTTTCCAACAAACAGCGTCTCATTATAAAGATATAAATTGCATGTTGACACAGGTTGTCAGATTTAGGTTAAATGGTCTCCGAACGAGCGACGAAGAATAGTTATACTTAGTTGTATCTTGTGAACCCTAACTGAGAGTAGTAAGCTGGATAATACGGTCGCTCTGTTTCCTCATATCGTCAGTTCACTCTGGTTTCTCTTCAGATCGCATAAATCTTTCGCCTTTTACTAAAGATTTCCGTGGAGAGGAACATTACGAGTATTAACCAATTTTTTGATGCCCTGCTTCACGGCGGGGCTTCCTGAATATGTGAAAAATAAAGTTGATTGACTCAAGATTTTATTTTACAACACTTTTTAAATAATAGATTAGATTCCTATCTATTGACATCATACAGCGAAGGTACAGTACAATGTAATGAACGCATCAAATTAGAGTGCAAATAACAATTAAATCCAATAGTAATAATCAATGTACAGGTTATTAAACTCGCTATAAAATATACAAATGAGTACTACTACTGACTAATAGTGCTAAGTAGATGATTATATGCAGGTATGTACAGACAGGTGGGGATATATATATATATACGGTAAGAATAAATATAATATATACTGTATATACAGCATTCTTGTACATGCTATCATACAGAGTTATATGCAGGTGTATACGTAGGCATATAGGATTATATGCAGGTATATTCAGAGAGAGGTGAGGTGCCAAAAGCTTAGCCAGTTGTGTGTGGAGTTTAACGTTTTATATTATTATTATTTAAATACTGTAGTAAAGTACTATTAGAAATAAATGACCAAATGAAATGGTTCTCTGATCAAAGTGTGGAGGTCACATTGAAGGATGTAAATACAGGATTAACCCCTACTAGAGCTGGGGACAGGGTGGCCAGGGTTCCCGTCGTCAACACACTTGTTCTCTCTGTCCCCAGGCCAGCTGGCCGACTGGATCCTACATCTCTCCTTTTCTGAAACTACATACTGTAGTTATCTTAAAAAATGTAAATACAAAGTAGAAGTACTCGGGTAACTTGTCCACTCTTTATCTACTATCTATCTACTATCCATCTACTATATATCTATCTACTATAATACTATCTATCTATCGATCGACTATCCATCTACTATATATACATTTTACATTTACATTTAGTCATTTAGCTGACGCTTTTATCCAAAGCGACTTACAAGTTCTGTACGACAAGTCATCAGGAAGAAGGGTACAACTCTATCAGCTGAGTAACAATGTTCATCAAAGTGTTGCGTGTTACAGTGTAGGTTCGTTTATTACTAGAACAAGTGCATGACAATAAGGTTAGTTAGGGTTAGATATTTTTTTTTTTTTTTTTTTTTGTTATTTCAGATAATGGTTGAAGAAGTGCGTCTTTAGTCGCTGGCGAAAGATTGGACGGGTTTCGGCTGTCCTAACTGGGGTGGGGTAGTTCATTCCACCATTGTGGAATAAGCACTCTGGGTGTCATGAAGAGCGCTATATAAATCCAAGCCATTATTATTATTATTATTATTATTATTATTATTATTATTATTGTGGGGCTAGGACTGAGAATAGGCTACTTCTCTTTGATGACCCTCCCGGAGCTTGGATAGGAGGTCTGAGGTGGCCAGAAGATGCAGAGTAGATATATCTACTATCTATCTACTATCTATCTATCTACTATCCATCTACTATATATCTACTATCTATCTACTATCAACAAGACTAGATGCACTGTCTGTAGAAAATAAAAAGCTTACAAAAAATATTGGTTTGTGGTCCCAAATTAAACATGCATTTAACTATTAATTCTAAAAAGGGCCAGCGCTTATCACATATCAGGATCGACTTATTTATTTATTTTGTGTGTGAGTCACTTTTTGATTGATTGTATGGTTTGATTTGATTTGATTTGACATTTAAAAAAATACAAGATCCCAGAAAAACGTCAAGGATGCTACACAAAAAAGTCAAGACTTATTTCCATTGTGGTCCTTGGTCTCAGACAGACAAGCAATACAAAACATGACCACAAATAACAGTATTTGTTACTGTTCCAAGAGGATAACTCTCCAAGAGTGTGTGTAGCTAGAAGTTATAGATGCTATTATATAGTGCAGTTAAAGGCCCAGAGCAAACAGCTGCTTGTGGAGCCAACTAGAGGCTCTCAACCCTGCTCCCACACACTGCTATAACCCTGACCCCTGACCTGCACAAAAAGGGCAGCAAATTAGACCCAGGCAACGACCTCCCTGTTTCTATTCTTACCTCCATCTCGAAAGTCATGGAAAAAATAGTCTACAAACAGGTCGAAATGTACCTAGCGGGAAAAAAATCTAATCTACGAACTCCAATCTGGCTTCAGAACATCCCACTCCACTGACACATGCCTTCTCTATTTGAATGACCACATCAAACAAGAGGTGGACGCAGGCAAATACTGCGGCATGGTCATGCTGGACCTACAAAAGGCCTTTGACACGGTCAATCACTCCATTCTGATTGACAAGCTAAAAGCAATTGGTTTTGATAGTCTATCAGTGAGCTGGATGCAATCCTACCTGGAGGGGAGGGAACAGATGGTGGAGGTAAACGGTACCCTATACCCCCCCCCCAGTGAGCTGTGGTGTTCCACAAGGAAGCATACTAGTACCGCTACTGTTCCTAATTTATGCAAATTACATGTCGTCATCTTGTGACTGCAACTTGTTCCTGTTTGCGGACGACTCAGCCCTGCTGGTCTCTGACAAGAACAAGTTACAGGTTGAAAAAACCCTCAGCTCTGAACTAGGCAGAATCTGCATATGGCTCGCTGATAACAAACTATCATTACACATGGGCAAAACAGAGTCCATTCTCTTTGGTTCAAATAACAAACTCAGCAAGACCGACGGCTTCTCAGTTACAGTGGGTGACAATATTGTCACAAGGAAAGAAGATATTACCTACCTGGGTTCCATCCTAGAGGCTAATCTCTCCTGTGACAAAATGGCATCCAATGTAATAAAAAAAGTCAACCAACGAACTCGATTCTTGTACCGGATCTCCTCTCTGGTAAACAAGAATACCCTGAAGACTCTGGCAGGAGCACTCATTCAAGGGTACTACGACTATGCTTGCACCTCATGGTACCAAAGCACCTCAAAGGCACTAAAAACAAAATTACAAACATCTCAAAACAAACTGGTCAGACTACTGCTTGACCTTACTCCTAGAACCCACCTCACCCCTGCCCACTTTGACAACGTAGGATGGCTTAGAGTAGACGACAGAGTACAGCAACTTGCAATGGGCCTGGTCTACAAGATACACTACACGACCAAGGTACCCATGTACATGTCAAAATACTTCCCAAAGGTCAGTGAATACCACGATCACAACACCAGAGGGAGCTCCACAAATCATGTTAAACCCAGATTTGGCTCAAACAAGGGACTAAACACGTTTAGCAATTATGCCACATCAATGTGGAACGCCCTACCCAAAGCTGTAAAGGAATGTGAATCACTACCCACTTTCAAAAACACTCTCAAAGAACACCTACGGGAGACTGCAATTCGAAACTGGCCCCTGTAAATGTCCTAACCCAACCCCCTCCAATGTACAGTAAATGACCAAGTATGGTTTTGTCAATATTCCAATGTACAGTTTTGCTTGTACAGTTGTACAGTGTCCCCCACCCACCCCTCCTACCCAACCCCCCCCCCCCCCCACCCCACCCACCCAACCACCTCCAATGTACAGTCCCACCCCACCCCACCTACCCAACCTCCTCCAATGTACAGTTTCTACGTCAAATGTATATACTCTCTTTTCTGGACTCTTTTTGTATCACAAACAGTACTGTATTAGCAAATCTGGTATGTCATAAATGTATAGATGTATCAGTACTGTCTATCTGTATGTCATGTATGTCATATATGTCCTGATGAATTGAAAATGGGGGACTCTGATGTAAACAAGACGAAAGTCTTTCTCTGGTCTGCATCCCCTTAACAATTGTGTGTATTGAGCTGTACTGTATTGTACCCATTCTGCAATCTGTTAATAAAGTTTTCAATCAATCAATCAATCAATCAATCCTGTTCTGTTTACTGCGTCTGTGCACCGCAGTCCCCTGACCTAACCGTAACCACTCAACCTCCAACCCAAACCCTGACCTTTAACCTAACTAAAGCCCTGACCTAAAACCTCCATTTCACTTCCAAAATCAGTAACTTCAAACTTCTCCCATTTGAAAATCTATTGGAGTCTCTTGGTCCACCTACTACTAGAGCACTTACTCCACCTGGTGGCGAAACTCAATATGACAGGCAGCATCCTAGACAATTTGACAGTTGTTTACGAATCCAAGCGTCTGGTCTGAGCTGTTCCTGTTTGCAATAATCCCCACCATGCATTGCATGCGTACGTTAAATACATTAAATATAAAGTTAACTTTCAACAAACAGTGTTTCATTATACATATAATGTATGTTGACACACGGCTTGTCAGATCATTGAGGTTAACTCCGAACGAGCGACGAAGAATAGTTAGTTACACTTAGTTGTATCTTGTGAACCCTAACTGAGAGTAGTAAGCTGGATAATACGGTCGCCCCGATTCCGTAACTTCTTCAGTTCACTCTGGTTTCTCTTCAGAGCGCATAAATCTTTCGCCTTTTACTAAAGATTTCCGTGGAGAGGAACATTACGAGTATTAACCAATTTTTTGATGCCCTGCTTCACGGCGGGGCTTCCTGAATATGTGAAAAATAAAGTTGATTGACTCAAGATTACAACACTTTTAAAATAATATATTAGATTCATATCTATTGACATCATACAGCGCAGGTACAGTACAATGTAATGAAGGCAACAATTAATTCCAATAGTAATAAACAATGTACAGGTTATTAAACTCGCTATAAAATATACAAATGAGTACTACTACTGACTAATAGTGCTAAGTAGATGATTATATGCAGGTATGTACAGACAGATGGGGATATATATACTGTATATACAGCATTCTTGTACATGCTATCATACAGAGTTATATGCAGGTGTAAGTAGGCATATAGGATTATATGCAGGTATATTCAGAGAGAGGTGAGGTGCCAAAAGCTTAGCCAGTTGTGTGTGGAGTTTAACGTTTTATATTATTATTATTATTTAAATACTGTAGTAAAGTACTATTAGAAATAAATGAGCAAATGAAATGGTTCTCTGATCAAAGTGTGGAGGTCACATTGAAGGATGTAAATACAGGATTAACCCCTACTAGAGCTGGGGACAGGGTGGCCAGGGTTCCCGTCGTCAACACACTTGTTCTCTGTCCCCAGGCCAGCTGGCCGACTGTATCCTACAACTCTCCTTTTCTGAAACTACATACTGTGGTTCTCTTAAAAAATGCAAATACAAAGTAGAAGTACTCAGGTAACTTGTCCACTCTTTATCTACTATCTATCTACTATCCATCTACTATATATCTATCTACTATAATACTATCTATCTATCGATCTACTATCCATCTACTATACATTTTACATTTAGTCATTTAGCTGACGCTTTTATCCAAAGCGAGTTACAAGTTCTGTACGACAAGTCATCAGGAAGAAGGGCACAACTCTATCAGCTGAGTAACAATGTTCATCAAAGTGTTGCGTGTTACAGTGTAGGTTCGTTTATTACTAGAAGTGCATGACAATAAGGTTAGTTAGGGTTAGATATATATTTTTTTTTCATTATTTCAGATAATGGTTGAAGAAGTGCGTCTTTAGTCGCTGGCGAAAGATTGGACGGGTTTCGGCTGTCCTAACTGGGGTGGGGTAGTTCATTCCACCATTGTGGAATAAGCGCTCTGGGTGTCATGAAGATCGCTATATAAATCCAAGCCATTATTATTATTATTATTATTATTATTATTGTGGGGCAAGGACTGAGAATAGGCTACTTCTCTTTGATGACCCTCCCGGAGCTTGGATAGGAGGTCTGAGGTGGCCAGAAGATGCAGAGTAGATATATCTACTATCTATCTACTATCTATCTATCTACTATCCATCTACTATATATCTACTATCTATCTACTATCAACAAGACTAGATGCACTGTCTGTAGAAAATAAAAAGCTTACAGAAAATATTGGTTTGTGGTCCCAAATTAAACATGCATTTAACTATTAATTCTAAAAAGGGCCAGCGCTTATCACATATCAGGATCGACTTATTTATTTATTTTGTGTGTGAGTCACTTTTTGATTGATTGTATGGTTTGATTTGATTTGACATTTAAAAAAATACAAGATTCCAGAAAAACGTCAAGGATGCTACACAAAAAAGTCAAGACTTATTTCCATTGTGGTCCTTGGTCTCAGACAGACAAGCAATACAAAACATGACCACAAATAACAGTATTTGTTACTGTTCCAAGAGGATAACTCTCCAAGAGTGTGTGTAGCTAGAAGTTATAGATGCTATTATATAGTGCAGTTAAAGGCCCAGGGCAAACAGCTGCTTGTGGAGCCAACTAGAGGCTCTCAACCCTGCTCCCACACACTGCTATAACCCCTGACCCCTAACCTGCACAAAAAGGGCAGCAAATTAGACCCAGGCAACGACCTCCCTGTTTCTATTCTTACCTCCATCTCGAAAGTCATGGAAAAAATAGTCTACAAACAGGTCGAAATGTACCTAGCGGAGAAAAAAAAATCGAATCTACGAACTCCAATCTGGCTTCAGAACATCCCACTCCACTGACACATGCCTTCTCTATTTGAACGACCACATCAAACAAGAGGTGGATGCGGGCAAATACTGCGGCATGGTCATGCTGGACCTACAAAAGGCCTTCGACACTCTCAATCACACCATTCTGATTGACAAGCTAAAAGCAATTGGTTTTGATAGTCTATCAGTGAGCTGGATGCAATCCTACCTTGAGGGGAGGGAACAGATGGTGGAGGTAAACGGTACCCTATACCCCCCCCCCCCCCCCCAGTGAGCTGTGGTGTTCCACAAGGAAGCATACTAGGACCGCTACTGTTCCTAATTTATGCAAATTACATGTCGTCATCTTGTGACTGCAACTTGTTCCTGTTTGCGGACGACTCAGCCCTGCTGGTCTCTGACAAGAACAAGTTACAGGTTGAAAAAACCCTCAGCTCGGAACTAGGCAAAATCTGCATATGGCTAGCTGATAACAAACTATCATTACACCTGGGTAAAACAGAGTCCATTCTCTTCGGTTCAAATAACAAACTCAGCAAGACCCACGGCTTCTCGGTTACAGTGGGTGACAATATTGTCACAAGGAAAGATGAAATTACCTACCTGGGTTCCATCCTAGAGGCTAATCTTTCCTGTGACAAAATGGCATCCAATGTAATAAAAAAAAGTCAACCAACGAACTCGATTCTTGTACCGGATCTCCTCACTGGTAAACAAGAATACCCTGAAGACTCTGGCAAGAGCACTCATTCAAGGGTACTACGACTATGCTTGCACCTCATGGTACCAAAGCACCTCAAAGGCGCTAAAAACAAAATTACAAACATCTCAAAACAAACTGGTCAGACTACTGCTTGACCTTACTCCTAGAACCCACCTCACCCCTGCCCACTTTGACAACCTAGGATGGCTTAGAGTAGACGACAGAGTACAGCAACTTGCAATGGGCCTGGTCTACAAGATACACTACACGACCAAGGTACCCATGTACATGTCAAAATACTTCCCAAAGGTCAGTGAATACCACGATCACAACACCAGAGGAAGCTCCACAAATCATGTTAAACCCAGATTCGGCTCAAACAAGGGACTAAACACGTTTAGCAATTATGCCACATCAATGTGGAACGCCCTACCCAAAGCTGTAAAGGAATGTGAATCACTACCCACTTTCAAAAACACTCTCAAAGAACACCTACGGGAGACTGCAATTCGAAACTGGCCCCTGTAAATGTCCGAACACAACCCCGCCCAATGTACAGTAAATGACCAAGTATGGTTTTGTCAATATTCCAATGTACAGTTTTGCTTGTACAGTTGTACAGTGTCCCCCAACCACCCACCCCTCCTACCCAACCCCCCCCCCCCCCCCCCTCCTACCCAACCCCCCCCCCCCCCCCCCCCCCCCCCCACCCAACCCCACCCACCCAACCACCTCCAATGTACAGTTTCTACGTCAAATGTATATACTCTCTTTTCTGGACTCTTTTTGTATCACAAACAGTACTGTATTTGCAAATCTGGTATGTCATAAATGTATAGATGTATCAGTACTGTCTATCTGTATGTCATGTATGTCATATATGTCCTGATGAATTGAAAATGGGGGACTCTGATGTAAACAAGACGAAAGTCTTTCTCTGGTCTGCATCCCCTTAACAATTGTGTGTATTGAGCTGTACTGTATTGTACCCATTCTGCAATCTGTTAATAAAGTTTTCAATCAATCAATCAATCAATCAATCAATCAATCCTGTTCTGTTTACTGCGTCTGTGCACCGCAGTCCCCTGACCTAACCGTAACCACTCAACCTCCAACCCAAACCCTGACCTTTAACCTAACTAAAGCCCTGACCTAAAACCTCCATTTCACTTCCAAAATCAGTAACTTCAAACTTCTCCCATTTGAAAATCTATTGGAGTCTCTTGGTCCACCTACTACTAGAGCACTTACTCCACCTGGTGGCGAAACTCAATATGACAGGCAGCATCCTAGACAATTTGACAGTTGTTTACGAATCCAAGCGTCTGGTCTGAGCTGTTCCTGTTTGCAATAATCCCCACCATGCATTGCATGCGTACGTTAAATACATTAAATATAAAGTTAACTTTCAACAAACAGTGTTTCATTATACATATAATGTATGTTGACACACGGCTTGTCAGATCATTGAGGTTAACTCCGAACGAGCGACGAAGAATAGTTAGTTACACTTAGTTGTATCTTGTGAACCCTAACTGAGAGTAGTAAGCTGGATAATACGGTCGCCCCGCTACCGTAACTTCTTCAGTTCACTCTGGTTTCTCTTCAGATCGCATAAATCTTTCGCCTTTTACTAAAGATTTCCGTGGAGAGGAACATTACGAGTATTAACCAATTTTTTGATGCCCTGCTTCACGGCGGGGCTTCCTGAATATGTGAAAAATAAAATGGATTAACTCAAGAGTATACTTACAACACTTGTTAAATAATAGATTAGATTAAAATCTATTTACATCATCCAGCGCAGGCACAGTAATGTAATGAAGGCATCAAACTAGACTGCAAATAACAATTAAATACAATAGTAATAAACAATGTACAGGTTATTAAACTTGCTATAAAATATACAAATTAGTACTACTGACTAATAGTGCTAAGCAGATGTATGTACAGGGTTGTTGTATCAATATGTACAGTGATAAAGCTATAAAGACACTATGGTAGTAACTAGTAAGTCATACTGGCAAGCAGGGTAACCAGTAAGAGTAGATAAGGAATATGTACAGATATAGTATCTACAGGTATGGTACCTGCCCACTTTGACAACCTAGGATGGCTTAGAGTAGACGACAGAGTACAGCAACTTGCAATGGGCCTGGTCTACAAGATACACTACACGACCAAGGTACCCATGTACATGTCAAAATACTTCCCAAAGGTCAGTGAATACCACGATCACAACACCAGAGGGAGCTCCACAAATCATGTTAAACCCAGATTCGGCTCAAACAAGGGACTAAACACGTTTAGCAATTATGCCACATCAATGTGGAACGCCCTACCCAAAGCTGTAAAGGAATGTGAATCACTACCCACTTTCAAAAACACTCTCAAAGAACACCTACGGGAGACTGCAATTCGAAACTGGCCCCTGTAAATGTCCTAACCCAACCCCCTCCAATGTACAGTAAATGACCAAGTATGGTTTTGTCAATATTCCAATGTACAGTTTTGCTTGTACAGTTGTATAGTGTCCCCCAACCACCCACCCCTCCTACCCAACCCCCCCCCCCCCCACCCCACCCACCCAACCACCTCCAATGTACAGTCCCACCCCACCTACCCAACCTCCTCCAATGTACAGTTTCTACGTCAAATGTATATACTCTCTTTTCTGGACTCTTTTTGTATCACAAACAGTACTGTATTTGCAAATCTGGTATGTCATAAATGTATAGATGTAGCAGTACTGTCTATCTGTATGTCATGTATGTCATATATGTCCTGATGAATTGAAAATGGGGGACTCTGATGTAAACAAGACGAAAGTCTTTCTCTGGTCTGCATCCCCTTAACAATTGTGTGTATTGAGCTGTACTGTATTGTACCCATTCTGCAATCTGTTAATAATGTTTTCAATCAATCAATCAATCAATCAATCAATCAATCAATCAATCAATCAATCAATTAATCAATCAATCAATCAATCAATCCTGTTCTGTTTACCGCGTCTGTGCACCGCAGTCCCCTGACCTAACCGTAACCACTCAACCTCCAACCCAAACCCTGACCTTTAACCTAACTAAAGCCCTGACCTAAAACCTCCATTTCACTTCCAAAATCAGTAACTTCAAACTTCTCCCATTTGAAAATCTATTGGAGTCTCTTGGTCCACCTACTACTAGAGCACTTACTCCACCTGGTGGCGAAACTCAATATGACAGGCAGCATCCTAGACAATTTGACAGTTGTTTACGAATCCAAGCGTCTGGTCTGAGCTGTTCCTGTTTGCAATAATCCCCACCATGCATTGCACGCGTACGTTAAATACATTAAATATAAAGTTAACTTTCAACAAACAGTGTTTCATTATACATATAATGTATGGTGACACACGGCTTGTCAGATCATTGAGGTTAACTCCGAACGAGCGACGAAGAATAGTTAGTTACACTTAGTTGTATCTTGTGAACCCTAACTGAGAGTAGTAAGCTGGATAATACGGTCGCCCCGCTTCTGTATCTTCTTCAGTTCACTCTGGTTTCTCTTCAGAGCGCATAAATCTTTCGCCTTTTACTAAAGATTTCCGTGGAGAGGAACATTATGAGTATTAACCAATTTTTTGATGCCGGGCTTCCTGAATATGTGAACAATAAAATGGATTGATTCAAGATTATACTTACAACACTTGTTAAATAATAGATTAGATTAAAATCTATTTACATCATCCAGCGCAGGTACCGTACAGTACAATGTAATGAAGGCATCAAACTAGACTGCAAATAACAATTAAATCCAATAGTAATAAACAATGTACAGGTTATTAAACTTGCTATAAAATATACAAATGAGTACTACTGACTAATAGTGCTAAGCAGATGTATGTAAAGGGTTGTAGTATCAATATGTACAGTGATACAGCTATAAAGACACTATGGTAGTAACTAGTAAATCATACTGGCAAGCAGGGTAACCAGTAAGAGTAGATAAGGAATATGTACAGATATAGTATCTACAGGTATGGTACCTGCCCACTTTGACAACCTAGGATGGCTTAGAGTAGACGACAGAGTACAGCAACTTGCAATGGGCCTGGTCTACAAGATACACTACACGACCAAGGTACCCATGTACATGTCAAAATACTTCCCAAAGGTCAGTGAATACCATGATCACAACACCAGAGGGAGCTCCACAAATCATGTTAAACCCAGATTCGGCTCAAACAAGGGACTAAACACGTTTAGCAATTATGCCACATCAATGTGGAACGCCCTACCCAAAGCTGTAAAGGAATGTGAATCACTACCCACTTTCAAAAAAACACTCTCAAAGAACACCTACGGGAGACTGCAATTCGAAACTGGCCCCTACAAATGTCCTAACCCAACCCCCTCCAATGTACAGTAAATGACCAAGTATGGGTTTGTCAATATTCCAATGTACAGTTTTGCTTGTACAGTTGTACAGTGTCCCCCAACCACCCACCCCTCCTACCCAACCCCACCCACCCAACCACCTCCAATGTACAGTCCCCCCCCCCACCCACCCAACCCCACCCCACCTCCTCCAATGTACAGTTTCTATGTCAAATGTTTATACTCTCTTTTCTGGACTCTTTTTGTATCACAAACAGTACTGTATTTGCAAATCTGGTATGTCATAAATGTATAGATGTAGCAGTACTGTCTATCTGTATGTCATATATGTCCTGATGAATTGAAAATGGGGGACCCTGATGTAAACAAGACGAACGTCTTTCTCTGGTCTGCATCCCCTTAACAATTGTGTGTATTGAGCTGTACTGTATTGTACCCATTCTGCAATCTGTTAATAAAGTTTTCAATCAATCAATCAATCCTGTTCTGTTTACTGCGTCTGTGCACCGCAGTCCCCTGACCTAACCGTAACCACTCAACCTCCAACCCAAACCCTGACCTTTAACCTAACTAAAGCCCTGACCTAAAACCTCCATTTCACTTCCAAAATCAGTAACTTCAAACTTCTCCCATTTGAAAATCTATTGGAGTCTCTTGGTCCACCTACTACTAGAGCACTTACTCCACCTGGTGGCGAAACTCAATATGACAGGCAGCATCCTAGACAATTTGACAGTTGTTTACGAATCCAAGCGTCTGGTCTGAGCTGTTCCTGTTTGTAAAAATCCCCACCATGCATTGCACGCGTACGTTAAATACATTAAATATAAAGTTAACTTTCAACAAACAGTGTTTCATTATACATATAATGTATGTTGACACACGGCTTGTCAGATCATTGAGGTTAACTCCGAACGAGCGACGAAGAATAGTTAGTTACACTTAGTTGTATCTTGTGAACCCTAACTGAGAGTAGTAAGCTGGATAATACGGTCGCTCTGTTTCCTCATATCGTCAGTTCACTCTGGTTTCTCTTCAGATCGCATAAATCTTTCGCCTTTTACTAAAGATTTCCGTGGAGAGGAACATTAAGAGTATTAACCAATTTTTTGATGCCCTGCTTCACGGCGGGGCTTCCTGAATATGTGAAAAATAAAATGTATTGACTCAAGATTATATTTACAACACTTGTTAAATAATAGCTTAGATTAAAATCTATTTACATCATCCAGCACAGGTACCGTACAGTACAATGTAATGAAGGCATCAAACTAGACTGCAAATAACAATTAAATCCAATAGTAATAAACAATGTACAGGTTATTAAACTTGCTATAAAATATACAAATGAGTACTACTGACTAATAGTGCTAAGCAGATGTATGTAAAGGGTTGTAGTATCAATATGTACAGTGATACAGCTATAAAGACACTATGGTAGTAACTAGTAAATCATACTGGCAAGCAGGGTAACCAGTAAGAGTAGATAAGGAATATGTACAGATATAGTATCTACAGGTATGGTACCTGCCCACTTTGACAACCTAGGATGGCTTAGAGTAGACGACAGAGTACAGCAACTTGCAATGGGCCTGGTCTACAAGATACACTACACGACCAAGGTACCCATGTACATGTCAAAATACTTCCCAAAGGTCAGTGAATACCATGATCACAACACCAGAGGGAGCTCCACAAATCATGTTAAACCCAGATTCGGCTCAAACAAGGGACTAAACACGTTTAGCAATTATGCCACATCAATGTGGAACGCCCTACCCAAAGCTGTAAAGGAATGTGAATCACTACCCACTTTCAAAAAAACACTCTCAAAGAACACCTACGGGAGACTGCAATTCGAAACTGGCCCCTACAAATGTCCTAACCCAACCCCCTCCAATGTACAGTAAATGACCAAGTATGGGTTTGTCAATATTCCAATGTACAGTTTTGCTTGTACAGTTGTACAGTGTCCCCCAACCACCCACCCCTCCTACCCAACCCCACCCACCCAACCACCTCCAATGTACAGTCCCCCCCCCCACCCACCCAACCCCACCCCACCTCCTCCAATGTACAGTTTCTATGTCAAATGTTTATACTCTCTTTTCTGGACTCTTTTTGTATCACAAACAGTACTGTATTTGCAAATCTGGTATGTCATAAATGTATAGATGTAGCAGTACTGTCTATCTGTATGTCATATATGTCCTGATGAATTGAAAATGGGGGACCCTGATGTAAACAAGACGAACGTCTTTCTCTGGTCTGCATCCCCTTAACAATTGTGTGTATTGAGCTGTACTGTATTGTACCCATTCTGCAATCTGTTAATAAAGTTTTCAATCAATCAATCAATCCTGTTCTGTTTACTGCGTCTGTGCACCGCAGTCCCCTGACCTAACCGTAACCACTCAACCTCCAACCCAAACCCTGACCTTTAACCTAACTAAAGCCCTGACCTAAAACCTCCATTTCACTTCCAAAATCAGTAACTTCAAACTTCTCCCATTTGAAAATCTATTGGAGTCTCTTGGTCCACCTACTACTAGAGCACTTACTCCACCTGGTGGCGAAACTCAATATGACAGGCAGCATCCTAGACAATTTGACAGTTGTTTACGAATCCAAGCGTCTGGTCTGAGCTGTTCCTGTTTGTAAAAATCCCCACCATGCATTGCACGCGTACGTTAAATACATTAAATATAAAGTTAACTTTCAACAAACAGTGTTTCATTATACATATAATGTATGTTGACACACGGCTTGTCAGATCATTGAGGTTAACTCCGAACGAGCGACGAAGAATAGTTAGTTACACTTAGTTGTATCTTGTGAACCCTAACTGAGAGTAGTAAGCTGGATAATACGGTCGCTCTGTTTCCTCATATCGTCAGTTCACTCTGGTTTCTCTTCAGATCGCATAAATCTTTCGCCTTTTACTAAAGATTTCCGTGGAGAGGAACATTAAGAGTATTAACCAATTTTTTGATGCCCTGCTTCACGGCGGGGCTTCCTGAATATGTGAAAAATAAAATGTATTGACTCAAGATTATATTTACAACACTTGTTAAATAATAGCTTAGATTAAAATCTATTTACATCATCCAGCGCAGGTACCGTACAGTACAATGTAATGAAGGCATCAAACTAGACTGCAAATAACAATTAAATCCAATAGTAATAAAAAATGTACAGGTTCTTAAACTCGCTATAAAATATACAAATGAGTACTACTGACTAATAGTGCTAAGCAGATGTATGTACAGGGTTGTAGTATCAATATGTACAGTGATACAGCTATAAAGACACTATGGTAGTAACTAGTAAGTCATACTGGCAAGCAGGGTAACCAGTAAGAGTAGATAAGGAATATGTACAGATATAGTATCTACAGGTATGGTACCTGCCCACTTTGACAACCTAGGATGGCTTAGAGTAGACGACAGAGTACAGCAACTTGCAATGGGCCTGGTCTACAAGATACACTACACGACCAAGGTACCCATGTACATGTCAAAATACTTCCCAAAGGTCAGTGAATACCACGATCACAACACCAGAGGGAGCTCCACAAATCATGTTAAACCCAGATTCGGCTCAAACAAGGGACTAAACACGTTTAGCAATTATGCCACATCAATGTGGAACGCCCTACCCAAAGCTGTAAAGGAATGTGAATCACTACCCACTTTCAAAAACACTCAAAGAACACCTACGGGAGACTGCAATTCGAAATTGGCCCCTGTAAATGTCCTAACCCCACCCCCTCCAATGTACAGTAAATGACCAAGTATGGTTTTGTCAATATTCCAATGTACAGTTTTGCTTGTACAGTTGTACAGTGTCCCCCAACCACCCACCCCTCCTACCCAACCCCCCCCCACCCCACCCACCCAACCACCTCCAATGTACAGTCCCACCCAACCCCACCCCACCTACCCAACCTCCTCCAATGTACAGTTTCTACGTCAAATGTTTATACTCTCTTTTCTGGACTCTTTTTGTATCACAAACAGTACTGTATTTGCAAATCTGGTATGTCATAAATGTATAGATGTAGCAGTACTGTCTATCTGTATGTCATATATGTCCTGATGAATTGAAAATGGGGGACCCTGATGTAAACAAGACGAACGTCTTTCTCTGGTCTGCATCCCCTTAACAATTGTGTGTATTGAGCTGTACTGTATTGTACCCATTCTGCAATCTGTTAATAAAGTTTTCAATCAATCAATCAATCCTGTTCTGTTTACTGCGTCTGTGCACCGCAGTCCCCTGACCTAACCGTAACCACTCAACCTCCAACCCAAACCCTGACCTTTAACCTAACTAAAGCCCTGACCTAAAACCTCCATTTCACTTCCAAAATCAGTAACTTCAAACTTCTCCCATTTGAAAATCTATTGGAGTCTCTTGGTCCACCTACTACTAGAGCACTTACTCCACCTGGTGGCGAAACTCAATATGACAGGCAGCATCCTAGACAATTTGACAGTTGTTTACGAATCCAAGCGTCTGGTCTGAGCTGTTCCTGTTTGTAAAAATCCCCACCATGCATTGCACGCGTACGTTAAATACATTAAATATAAAGTTAACTTTCAACAAACAGTGTTTCATTATACATATAATGTATGTTGACACACGGCTTGTCAGATCATTGAGGTTAACTCCGAACGAGCGACGAAGAATAGTTAGTTACACTTAGTTGTATCTTGTGAACCCTAACTGAGAGTAGTAAGCTGGATAATACGGTCGCTCTGTTTCCTCATATCGTCAGTTCACTCTGGTTTCTCTTCAGATCGCATAAATCTTTCGCCTTTTACTAAAGATTTCCGTGGAGAGGAACATTAAGAGTATTAACCAATTTTTTGATGCCCTGCTTCACGGCGGGGCTTCCTGAATATGTGAAAAATAAAATGTATTGACTCAAGATTATATTTACAACACTTGTTAAATAATAGCTTAGATTAAAATCTATTTACATCATCCAGCGCAGGTACCGTACAGTACAATGTAATGAAGGCATCAAACTAGACTGCAAATAACAATTAAATCCAATAGTAATAAAAAATGTACAGGTTCTTAAACTCGCTATAAAATATACAAATGAGTACTACTGACTAATAGTGCTAAGCAGATGTATGTACAGGGTTGTAGTATCAATATGTACAGTGATACAGCTATAAAGACACTATGGTAGTAACTAGTAAGTCATACTGGCAAGCAGGGTAACCAGTAAGAGTAGATAAGGAATATGTACAGATATAGTATCTACAGGTATGGTACCTGCCCACTTTGACAACCTAGGATGGCTTAGAGTAGACGACAGAGTACAGCAACTTGCAATGGGCCTGGTCTACAAGATACACTACACGACCAAGGTACCCATGTACATGTCAAAATACTTCCCAAAGGTCAGTGAATACCACGATCACAACACCAGAGGGAGCTCCACAAATCATGTTAAACCCAGATTCGGCTCAAACAAGGGACTAAACACGTTTAGCAATTATGCCACATCAATGTGGAACGCCCTACCCAAAGCTGTAAAGGAATGTGAATCACTACCCACTTTCAAAAACACTCAAAGAACACCTACGGGAGACTGCAATTCGAAATTGGCCCCTGTAAATGTCCTAACCCAACCCCCTCCAATGTACAGTAAATGACCAAGTATGGTTTTGTCAATATTCCAATGTACAGTTTTGCTTGTACAGTTGTACAGTGTCCCCCAACCACCCACCCCTCCTACCCAACCCCCCCCCACCCCACCCACCCAACCACCTCCAATGTACAGTCCCACCCAACCCCACCCCACCTACCCAACCTCCTCCAATGTACAGTTTCTACGTCAAATGTATATACTCTCTTTTCTGGACTCTTTTTGTATCACAAACAGTACTGTATTTGCAAATCTGGTATGTCATAAATGTATAGATGTAGCAGTACTGTCTATCTGTATGTCATGTATGTCATATATGTCCTGATGAATTGAAAATGGGGGACCCTGATGTAAACAAGACGAAAGTCTTTCTCTGGTCTGCATCCCCTTAACAATTGTGTGTATTGAGCTGTACTGTATTGTACCCATTCTGCAATCTGTTAATAAAGTTTTCAATCAATCAATCAATCCTGTTCTGTTTACTGCGTCTGTGCACCGCAGTCCCCTGACCTAACCGTAACCACTCAACCTCCAACCCAAACCCTGACCTTTAACCTAACTAAAGCCCTGACCTAAAACCTCCATTTCACTTCCAAAATCAGTAACTTCAAACTTCTCCCATTTGAAAATCTATTGGAGTCTCTTGGTCCACCTACTACTAGAGCACTTACTCCACCTGGTGGCGAAACTCAATATGACAGGCAGCATCCTAGACAATTTGACAGTTGTTTACGAATCCAAGCGTCTGGTCTGAGCTGTTCCTGTTTGCAATAATCCCCATCATGCATTGCACGCGTACGTTAAATACATTAAATATAAAGTTAACTTTCAACAAACAGTGTTTCATTATACATATAATGTATGTTGACACACGGCTTGTCAGATCATTGAGGTTAACTCCGAACGAGCGACGAAGAATAGTTAGTTACACTTAGTTGTATTTCTGCATTGTACTGTATAGTATATATTGTATTGTAAGTGTAACTCAGTTACTTTTCTACTCTGCATTGTACATTGTATATATTGAACACTTTGTCTACGTACTTGATTCTATTTTATACTTACTATACTTTTTATACTCATCTATTTTTATCTAGCACAATCTCTGGAGCAAAACAGAAAGAAGCATTTTATATGAAAGTATTCTGTACTTCTGTATGACAACTAATAAAGAAACTTGAACTCTTAAAAAATGTAAATACAAAGTAGAAGTACTCGGGTAACTTGTCCACTCTTATCAGTTTTACTGTATCTACTTATATACGTATATCTACTATCCACTATCCATCTACTATCAACAATACTATATGCACTGTCTGTAGAAAATAAAAAGCTTACAGAAAATATTGGTTTGTGGTCCCAAATTAAACATGCATTTAACTATTAACTCTAAATGGGGCAAATAAAGTAGAGTCTGACTGACATACCAGCTTATCACATATCAGGATCGACGCCCCCCCCCCCCCACCCATGTATATATTTTCTTTAGGATCTGTTTAACAGTACTGTATATTTGCATATCGTGTAGGTCACAAATGTAACAGTACGATATGTCTGTATCTTGTGTATGTCATAATGAATTAAATGGGGGACCCTGAAGTAAACAAGACGAAAATCTCTCTGGTCTGCACCCTTAACAAGTGTGTATTGAGCCGTACTGTACCCATACAATCTGTTAAGTTATCAAACTGTATTTCACCCATTGCACTTGCTTTGTGAAGCAAACAGTTTCAGAGGCAGTCAGAAAAAGTCACAATCCCTTTGTGAATTCACCAGAGTGCGTTTGTGTGTGTAAGTTGGAGAACTTGCCGAGCGATCTTGTAATAAATTGAACGAACTGAGAAACGGATCCAATCTCCTCTATATTCTAGTTTTTTTGGGTGGTTAAACGATACTTTGAAACCTGGAACACTTTATCCGTTTGTTAGCAACTTTTCTGGTGAAAATGCATGGCTTATCTCACTATACACAATCAGTGAAGTCCACAACAACATAGTTCCACAAACGTTCAACCCAGATTCTGCTCAAACAAGGGACTTAACACGTTTCGCAACTATGCCACAATAATGTGGAACGCCCTACAGGAATGAATCCCTTCCCTCCTTCAAAACCGCTCAGAGTACCTACTGGTGACTGCAATTAGAAACGGGCCCCAGTAAACATCGAACCGTCCCGACTACATGCCAGCTGGGCCAGCTACCCTCCCCACTCCTCCAGACCATAGCACCAGACATCCTCCCATTCCTAACTGCAACCATCAACTCCTCACTCAACTCGGGGGTGGTCCCCACCTCCCTAAAACAAGCAAGAGTCACGCCGCTCATAAAAAACCAACAGTCATAGGCAACTATCATCCTGTCTCTCTTCTCTCCTTCCTAAAACACTTGAACGTGCTGTATCCAACCAACTTACTGCTCATCTCTTACAGAATGACCTCCTAGACCCTAATCAGTCTGGCTTCCGGACTGGCCACTCGACAGAAACGGCCCTCATTGCGGTCACAGAGGCACTTCACTTAGCAAAAGCGAAAGGCCTCTCCTCTGGCCTGATTCTCCTAGATCTATCTGCAGCCTTCGACAGTCAACCATCAGATCCTCCTCGCGGCCCATGCAGGAATGAGTGGCTGGCTCTGCGCTGACATCATACCTCAATGACAGCTCCTACCAAGTGTCATGGAGAGGGACCTTGTCGGCCACCTGCCCCCTGTGGACGGGTGTCCCCCAGGGCTCGGTCCTAGGACCCCTTCTCTTCTCCCTCTACACTAAATCACTGGGTAACATCACCATTATCTGAAATGAAAAAAAGATCCAACCCTAACAGTTAGGGATGTCCCGGCGGTATTTCTCTTTTTTTACTTTCCTTTTTTTATTCAACAAACATGACCATGTTCACATCTTAAACTCATACTGAGGCCTTAGTTTTGGTTTTAATTGCATATCACTCATTTATTGTCACACAGAGCAGAAGAATTTTGCCAACACAAACCAAATAGTATCCAGCTGCAGAACGGCAGACCAGTCACACTTTTTTAATCCCAATTTCTCACATTACATTCACCCTGAATGTTGACGTTATCCAGGTGAAAACTTCATTCAAGTGAGGTATTGCAATCCTTGACAAATCATTTGATGTATAATTAAATCAAAAGGAAATGAGTTTGGGTCCTAGAGTGTGGCTGGTCTGCCATTCTGCAGCTGGATACTACGTTTGTTTTGGCAATTCTTCTGCTCTGTGTGACAATAAATAAATGGATGATATGAAATTTAAAGTTTAAGACGTGAACATGGTCATGTTTGTTGAATAAAGAAAATAAATACATTTTTTTTGATGGAAAATATCGGTAGATACTCAAAAATCGGATCTGGAGCAAAAAACGTGATCGGGACATCCCTACTTGCAGTCATGCACTAGTCCTAATAAACCAACACTGTAACATGCAACACTTGATGAACATTGTTACTCAGCTGAGACTTGTACAGAACTTGTAAGTCGCTTTGGATAAAAGAGTCAGCTAAATGAAAAAATTTAAATGTAATGTAAAAAATCGCCCCCCCACCCAACCCCCTCTTATTTGTTTATTTGTTTATTAGCAAAGGATCCCCATTAGCTGACGCCGAGACGTCAACTAGTCTTCCTGGGGTCCAAGACAACATTAAAACATGTCAAAATACTTCCCAAAGGTCAGTGAATACCACGATCACAACACCAGAGGGAGCTCCACAAATCATGTTAAACCCAGATTCGGCTCAAACAAGGGACTAAACACGTTTAGCAATTATGCCACATCAATGTGGAACGCCCTACCCAAAGCTGTAAAGGAATGTGAATCACTACCCACTTTCAAAAACACTCAAAGAACACCTACGGGAGACTGCAATTCGAAATTGGCCCCTGTAAATGTCCTAACCCAACCCCCTCCAATGTACAGTAAATGACCAAGTATGGTTTTGTCAATATTCCAATGTACAGTTTTGCTTGTACAGTTGTACAGTGTCCCCCAACCACCCACCCCTCCTACCCAACCCCCCCCCCCCCCCCACCCAACCACCTCCAATGTACAGTCCCCCCCCCCACCCACCAAACCCCACCCCACCTCCTCCAATGTACAGTTTCTACGTCAAATGTATATACTCTCTTTTCTGGACTCTTTTTGTATCACAAACAGTACTGTATTTGCAAATCTGGTATGTCATAAATGTATAGATGTAGCAGTACTGTCTATCTGTATGTCATGTATGTCATATATGTCCTGATGAATTGAAAATGGGGGACTCTGATGTAAACAAGACGAAAGTCTTTCTCTGGTCTGCATCCCCTTAACAATTGTGTGTATTGAGCTGTACTGTATTGTACCCATTCTGCAATCTGTTAATAATGTTTTCAATCAATCAATCAATCAATCAATCAATCAATCAATCAATCAATCAATCAATTAATCAATCAATCAATCAATCAATCCTGTTCTGTTTACCGCGTCTGTGCACCGCAGTCCCCTGACCTAACCGTAACCACTCAACCTCCAACCCAAACCCTGACCTTTAACCTAACTAAAGCCCTGACCTAAAACCTCCATTTCACTTCCAAAATCAGTAACTTCAAACTTCTCCCATTTGAAAATCTATTGGAGTCTCTTGGTCCACCTACTACTAGAGCACTTACTCCACCTGGTGGCGAAACTCAATATGACAGGCAGCATCCTAGACAATTTGACAGTTGTTTACGAATCCAAGCGTCTGGTCTGAGCTGTTCCTGTTTGCAATAATCCCCACCATGCATTGCACGCGTACGTTAAATACATTAAATATAAAGTTAACTTTCAACAAACAGTGTTTCATTATACATATAATGTATGGTGACACACGGCTTGTCAGATCATTGAGGTTAACTCCGAACGAGCGACGAAGAATAGTTAGTTACACTTAGTTGTATCTTGTGAACCCTAACTGAGAGTAGTAAGCTGGATAATACGGTCGCCCCGCTTCTGTATCTTCTTCAGTTCACTCTGGTTTCTCTTCAGATCGCATAAATCTTTCGCCTTTTACTAAAGATTTCCGTGGAGAGGAACATTATGAGTATTAACCAATTTTTTGATGCCGGGCTTCCTGAATATGTGAACAATAAAATGGATTGATTCAAGATTATGCTTACAACACTTGTTAAATAATAGATTAGATTAAAATCTATTTACATCATCCAGCGCAGGTACCGTACAGTACAATGTAATGAAGGCATCAAACTAGACTGCAAATAACAATTAAATCCAATAGTAATAAACAATGTACAGGTTATTAAACTTGCTATAAAATATACAAATGAGTACTACTGACTAATAGTGCTAAGCAGATGTATGTAAAGGGTTGTAGTATCAATATGTACAGTGATACAGCTATAAAGACACTATGGTAGTAACTAGTAAATCATACTGGCAAGCAGGGTAACCAGTAAGAGTAGATAAGGAATATGTACAGATATAGTATCTACAGGTATGGTACCTGCCCACTTTGACAACCTAGGATGGCTTAGAGTAGACGACAGAGTACAGCAACTTGCAATGGGCCTGGTCTACAAGATACACTACACGACCAAGGTACCCATGTACATGTCAAAATACTTCCCAAAGGTCAGTGAATACCATGATCACAACACCAGAGGGAGCTCCACAAATCATGTTAAACCCAGATTCGGCTCAAACAAGGGACTAAACACGTTTAGCAATTATGCCACATCAATGTGGAACGCCCTACCCAAAGCTGTAAAGGAATGTGAATCACTACCCACTTTCAAAAAAACACTCTCAAAGAACACCTACGGGAGACTGCAATTCGAAACTGGCCCCTACAAATGTCCTAACCCAACCCCCTCCAATGTACAGTAAATGACCAAGTATGGGTTTGTCAATATTCCAATGTACAGTTTTGCTTGTACAGTTGTACAGTGTCCCCCAACCACCCACCCCTCCTACCCAACCCCACCCACCCAACCACCTCCAATGTACAGTCCCCCCCCCCACCCACCCAACCCCACCCCACCTCCTCCAATGTACAGTTTCTATGTCAAATGTATATACTCTCTTTTCTGGACTCTTTTTGTATCACAAACAGTACTGTATTTGCAAATCTGGTATGTCATAAATGTATAGATGTAGCAGTACTGTCTATCTGTATGTCATATATGTCCTGATGAATTGAAAATGGGGGACCCTGATGTAAACAAGACGAACGTCTTTCTCTGGTCTGCATCCCCTTAACAATTGTGTGTATTGAGCTGTACTGTATTGTACCCATTCTGCAATCTGTTAATAAAGTTTTCAATCAATCAATCAATCCTGTTCTGTTTACTGCGTCTGTGCACCGCAGTCCCCTGACCTAACCGTAACCACTCAACCTCCAACCCAAACCCTGACCTTTAACCTAACTAAAGCCCTGACCTAAAACCTCCATTTCACTTCCAAAATCAGTAACTTCAAACTTCTCCCATTTGAAAATCTATTGGAGTCTCTTGGTCCACCTACTACTAGAGCACTTACTCCACCTGGTGGCGAAACTCAATATGACAGGCAGCATCCTAGACAATTTGACAGTTGTTTACGAATCCAAGCGTCTGGTCTGAGCTGTTCCTGTTTGTAAAAATCCCCACCATGCATTGCACGCGTACGTTAAATACATTAAATATAAAGTTAACTTTCAACAAACAGTGTTTCATTATACATATAATGTATGTTGACACACAGCTTGTCAGATCATTGAGGTTAACTCCGAACGAGCGACGAAGAATAGTTAGTTACACTTAGTTGTATCTTGTGAACCCTAACTGAGAGTAGTAAGCTGGATAATACGGTCGCTCTGTTTCCTCATATCGTCAGTTCACTCTGGTTTCTCTTCAGATCGCATAAATCTTTCGCCTTTTACTAAAGATTTCCGTGGAGAGGAACATTAAGAGTATTAACCAATTTTTTGATGCCCTGCTTTACGGCGGGGCTTCCTGAATATGTGAAAAATAAAATGTATTGACTCAAGATTATATTTACAACACTTGTTAAATAATAGCATAGATTAAAATCTATTTACATCATCCAGCGCAGGTACCGTACAGTACAATGTAATGAAGGCATCAAACTAGACTGCAAATAACAATTAAATCCAATAGTAATAAAAAATGTACAGGTTCTTAAACTCGCTATAAAATATACAAATGAGTACTACTGACTAATAGTGCTAAGCAGATGTATGTACAGGGTTGTAGTATCAATATGTACAGTGATACAGCTATAAAGACACTATGGTAGTAACTAGTAAGTCATACTGGCAAGCAGGGTAACCAGTAAGAGTAGATAAGGAATATGTACAGATATAGTATCTACAGGTATGGTACCTGCCCACTTTGACAACCTAGGATGGCTTAGAGTAGACGACAGAGTACAGCAACTTGCAATGGGCCTGGTCTACAAGATACACTACACGACCAAGGTACCCATGTACATGTCAAAATACTTCCCAAAGGTCAGTGAATACCACGATCACAACACCAGAGGGAGCTCCACAAATCATGTTAAACCCAGATTCGGCTCAAACAAGGGACTAAACACGTTTAGCAATTATGCCACATCAATGTGGAACGCCCTACCCAAAGCTGTAAAGGAATGTGAATCACTACCCACTTTCAAAAACACTCAAAGAACACCTACGGGAGACTGCAATTCGAAATTGGCCCCTGTAAATGTCCTAACCCAACCCCCTCCAATGTACAGTAAATGACCAAGTATGGTTTTGTCAATATTCCAATGTACAGTTTTGCTTGTACAGTTGTACAGTGTCCCCCAACCACCCACCCCTCCTACCCAACCCCCCCCCCCACCCCACCCACCCAACCACCTCCAATGTACAGTCCCACCCAACCCCACCCCACCTACCCAACCTCCTCCAATGTACAGTTTCTACGTCAAATGTATATACTCTCTTTTCTGGACTCTTTTTGTATCACAAACAGTACTGTATTTGCAAATCTGGTATGTCATAAATGTATAGATGTAGCAGTACTGTCTATCTGTATGTCATGTATGTCATATATGTCCTGATGAATTGAAAATGGGGGACCCTGATGTAAACAAGACGAAAGTCTTTCTCTGGTCTGCATCCCCTTAACAATTGTGTGTATTGAGCTGTACTGTATTGTACCCATTCTGCAATCTGTTAATAAAGTTTTCAATCAATAAATCAATCAATCCTGTTCTGTTTACTGCGTCTGTGCACCGCAGTCCCCTGACCTAACCGTAACCACTCAACCTCCAACCCAAACCCTGACCTTTAACCTAACTAAAGCCCTGACCTAAAACCTCCATTTCACTTCCAAAATCAGTAACTTCAAACTTCTCCCATTTGAAAATCTATTGGAGTCTCTTGGTCCACCTACTACTAGAGCACTTACTCCACCTGGTGGCGAAACTCAATATGACAGGCAGCATCCTAGACAATTTGACAGTTGTTTACGAATCCAAGCGTCTGGTCTGAGCTGTTCCTGTTTGCCATAATCCCCATCATGCATTGCACGCGTACGTTAAATACATTAAATATAAAGTTAACTTTCAACAAACAGTGTTTCATTATACATATAATGTATGTTGACACACGGCTTGTCAGATCATTGAGGTTAACTCCGAACGAGCGACGAAGAATAGTTAGTTAAATACTTAGTTTATCTTGTGACCCCTAACTGAGAGTAGTAAGCTGGATAATACGGTCGCCCCGATTCCGTAACTTCTTCAGTTCACTCTGGTTTCTCTTCAGAGCGCATAAATCTTTCGCCTTTTACTAAAGATTTCCGTGGAGAGGAACATTACGAGTATTAACCAATTTTTTGATGCCCTGCTTCACGGCGGGGCTTCCTGAATATGTGAAAAATAAAGTCAAGTCAAAACTTTTATTTGCAACGGCACTCTGTCACCAGGCCAGCTGGCCGACTGGATCCTACAACTCTCCTTTTCTGAAACTACATACTACATGTTCAATGAACAAGGTTTGAACAATGAACAATCGTAACAACCATCAAATGCACTCACAGCACACACTCACTTTAAACAAACAACTCACTGCTGCACCCACTTTAGAACACCTAAACACACTTTATATTTATTGGCAAAGAATTTGCACTACAACCCATACCTCATTACACCGTCCTTACTGTAAATTGTACCTCATCCCATTTCTGCATTGTACTGTATAGTATATATTGTATTGTAAGTGTAACTCAGTTACTTTTCTACTCTGCATTGTACATTGTATATATTGAACACTTTGTCTACGTACTTGATTCTATTTTATACTTTTTATGCTCATCTATTTTTATCTAGCACAATCTCTGGAGAAAAACAGAAAGAAGCATTTTATATGAAAGTATTCTGTACTTCTGTATGACAACTAATAAAGAAACTTGAACTCTTAAAAAATGTAAATACAAAGTAGAAGTACTCAGGTAACTTGTCCACTCTTATCAGTTTTACTGTATCTACTTATATACGTATATCTACTATCCACTATCCATCTACTATCAACAAGACTATATGCACTGTCTGTAGAAAATAAAAAGCTTACAGAAAATATTGGTTTGTGGTCCCAAATTAAACATGCATTTAACTATTAACTCTAAATGGGGCAAATAAAGTAGAGTCTGACTGACATACCAGCTTATCACATATCAGGATCGACGCCCTCCCCCCCACCCATGTATATATTTTCTTTAGGATCTGTTTAACAGTACTGTATATTTGCATATCGTGTAGGTCACAAATGTAACAGTACGATATGTCTGTATCTTGTGTATGTCATAATGAATTAAATGGGGGACCCTGAAGTAAACAAGACGAAAATCTCTCTGGTCTGCACCCTTAACAAGTGTGTATTGAGCCGTACTGTACCCATACAATCTGTGAAGTTATCAAACTGTATTTCACCCATTGCACTTGCTTTGTGAAGCAAACAGTTTCAGAGGCAGTCAGAAAAAGTCACAATCCCTTTGTGAATTCACCAGAGCGCGTTTGTGTGTGTAAGTTGGAGAACTTGCCGAGCGATCTTGTAATAAATTGAACGAACTGAGAAACGGATCCAATCTCCTCTATATTCTAGTTTTTTTGGGTGGTTAAACGATAGTTTGAAACCTGGAACACTTTATCCGTTTGTTAGCAACTTTTCTGGTGAAAATGCATGGCTTATCTCACTATACACAATCAGTGAAGTCCACAACAACATAGTTCCACAAACGTTCAACCCAGATTCTGCTCAAACAAGGGACTTAACACGTTTCGCAACTATGCCACAATAATGTGGAACGCCCTACAGGAATGAATCCCTTCCCTCCTTCAAAACCGCTCAGAGTACCTACTGGTGACTGCAATTAGAAACGGGCCCCAGTAAACGTCGAACCGTCCCGACTACATGCCAGCTGGGCCAGCTACCCTCCCCACTCCTCCAGACCATAGCACCAGACATCCTCCCATTCCTAACTGCAACCATCAACTCCTCACTCAACTCGGGGGTGGTCCCCACCTCCCTAAAACAAGCCAGAGTCACGCCGCTCATAAAAAACCAACAGTCATAGGCAACTATCATCCCGTCTCTCTTCTCTCCTTCCTAAAACACTTGAACGTGCTGTATCCAACCAACTTACTGCTCATCTCTTACAGAATGACCTCATAGACCCTAATCAGTCTGGCTTCCGGACTGGCCACTCGACAGAAACGGCCCTCATTGCGGTCACAGAGGCACTTAACTTAGCAAAAGCGAAAGGCCTCCTCTGGCCCGATTCTCCTAGATCTATCTGCAGCCTTCGACAGTCAACCATCAGATCCTCGTCGCGGCCCATGCAGGAATGAGTGGCTGGCTCTGCGCTGACATCATACCTCAATGACAGCTCCTACCAAGTGTCATGGAGAGGGACCTTGTAGGCCACCTGCCCCCTGTGGACGGGTATCCCCCAGGGCTCGGTCCTAGGACCCCTTCTCTTCTCCCTCTACACTAAATCACTGGGTAACATCACCATTATCTGAAATGAAAAAAAAAAGATCCAACCCTAACAGGGATGTCCCGGCGGTATTTCTCTTTTTTTATTCAACAAACATGACCATGTTCACATCTTAAACTCATACTGAGGCCTTAGTTTTGGTTTTAATTGCATATCACTCATTTATTGTCACACAGAGCAGAAGAATTTAGCCAACACAAGCCAAATAGTATCCAGCTGCAGAACGGCAGACCAGTCACTTTTTTAATCCAAATTTCTCACATTACATTCACCCTGAATGTTGACGTTATCCAGGTGAAAAGTTATTCAAGTGAGGTATTGCAATCCTTGACATAAATCATTTGATGTATAATTAAATCAAAAGGAAATGCGTTTGGGTCCTAGAGTGTGGCTGGTCTGCCATTCTGCAGCTGGATACTATGTTTGTTTTTGGCAATTATTCTGCTCTGTGTGACAATAAATGGATGATATGAAATTTAAAGTTTAAGACGTGAACATGGTCATGTTTGTTAAAAAAAAAAAAATACATTTTTTTTGATGGAAAATATCGGTATCGGTAGATACTCAAAAAATCGGATCTGGAGCAAAAAATGTGATCGGGACATCCCTACTTGCAGTCATGCACTAGTCATCCTAATAAACCAACACTGTAACATGCAACACTTGATGAACATTGTTACTCAGCTGAGACTTGTACAGAACTTGTAAGTCGCTTTGGATAAAAGAGTCAGCTAAACGAAAAAATGTAAATGTAATGTATCGCCCCCCCACCCAACCCCCTCTTATGATGTTCTTACATAGTACTGTATATTTGCAAGTCTCTAAATGTCTTGATGAAAGTATTTTTTCTGCTCTACATCCTCTTAGCAGTCGTTTGTATTGACCTGTACCCATTCTGCAATCTGTTTTCAATCAAATACCTTAGCGTAAAGACTGTTCTGGAAAAGCACCAAATTCAGTGAGTGCAAATTCCAATGAAAAAAAAGCTCGGAAGCAAATGGTTAATTCAGAAGACAGTTTTAATGAGTTACAAAAATCTTCCATACAGAAGCACAAGAGAAAATATTCTTATAGCAGAGACCACTCGCCCAGAAGCAGCATCGTGTAAAAGAACATTTACTTTAAATTAAAAAAAAACTACAATTTGCAGAAGACAAGTGCTACTATGAGCAGTAGAACAAGGCTATGCAGAGGGAAAGGGGTGGGGTTACAGTCTGAATGATCTTAAAGGAAGAGAACAGACGTCACCGATGCCACCAGGAGCAACAGGCTAAACCCAGCCCGTCCTGCAGATGAGCCGAGTGTGCCGTTGTTCAGTCTGGCGTAGTCGTCGTTGTTGCACAGATCTCCTTGGCAGCAGCTCACACTTTCTATAATTCCTGCCATCGCTTCCCCTGTCCGGCCTTGACATATAGCTCTGGAGGCACAGCCCCTTTCTGAACGCCCTTTGCCCTCTGTGAACACAAAAACATTATTTTTGCATGGACCAGCTTTACCATTACCTTCTGTAATGCAAATGTGTTATTATACAGCACAACCAGGCTCGGCATCCAACCAGAGTGCAAATGTTACAGTAAGTGCAAAATATACAAATCAAGTACCGTGTGTACTGTACTGTGTAGCACTAATCAGAACATCTTACCCTTGGAGATTAATGAGACGCAGTGGTCCTCATCCCCTAAACAGCTCAGTGTGCCAGTGCAGTCCAGATCAACACAGGTATGGCACGTCCTACCATTGGGAGCTGTAGGAATTTAAAACGTCCATATAACGAGCCTGGCATAGCCTTGAATGATCGTGAATATTAATAAAATTTTATATTACGCCCAAGTGTAGTTAATCCTGTATGTTCTTATACATAGTTAATTTCAGGACAACCTGGGCCATCAGAATATATAAGTTTGCATTAGTCAGATCAAGGTATACCTCTATATATCAAATAATTGTATTGGAAAAAAGATAAACTTGATATTAGTCAAATGTATTCCATCAACAAATCAGGGGGGAAAGTAAGACATTATTGCCCTAGTTATTTAATTTGTTAGTTGGCCTGGCCCTGGAATAAAGATTATAGCGTCCCGCTAGCTTTGTGACATCACATCCGGTCATTCTGTGTCGATCCATCAAATGTTGAAATGTATAACAGCCATGGGATATCACAATACTATCAAAATGTGCACTGGATAAAATGTATATGTTATATACACTAAAACGAATCCGTCTATTGGGTGAGCGCGCCTGGCATTCATGAGACAATCAGGAAATAGCTAATAGTAAGTAGTCGTCAAATTTATAAATAGTCACAAGATATGGATCTTTCTATAGGCAGTTGCCTAGAGCGCCACCCAGGGGGGGGGGGGGCAAAAACCCAGCAAAGACTATTAATGTGGCAGAGGGGAAGCTTGCCTAGGGCACCAAATGTGCTAGGTTTGGCCATGCTAGTTCCCTTAATCTAGGCCAAATCACCAAACAAAACTACACAATTAGCTAATGCTGAAATCTTGCCTAATAGACATTTTACAAAGCAAGCTGCTGGACATCCGTCTGGTTCACGGGATGCCAAATTGTGTATTGCAGTTTCTCCTGCTCTTTAGAAAACACCAAGCCAAAGAAACGCTGGATATCACATGGAAAAAAAATCTGATTGCAGTAGTTTTAGCTTAAACACAACGGGTACCTTGAGTAGTTGTCAAGTCATTGCCGAGTAACCCTGGAATATTGCATTCGTGAGTTGAGCAACACTTGGAGGTCAACAGCAATTTGCCTGTTCCAAAGTTGAGTGAGGCATCGACAGCACATTGATCAACGCAAGTCTGTGCGTACACGTTGCGAGTTCTCTCAGCACCTGCATATTGGAGAATGAGGATCATTGCCAAGTTAATTCACGAATGTTTGCTGCAGACATACAACCTATATGGGCTATATGTGGTGTTAGTGGTATGTGGTCTGGTCCAGTTATGCTGCCCTCTTGGACATTTGAAAGTTTCATGTTTTCTATGCAACATATAAGTAACTAGTAACTGAGGGGTTCAGATGTGTAGGAGTGAAAGTACAATATTTCCTTTGTTCTTTTACTCTACTACATTTCAAAGTTCCCCAAAAGATCTTAACTCTCGAATACAAATACTTAGTTACTTAAAGTCAAAATTCTTAAATATAATATCTACATACTAAGGCTGTCCCCGAACCCTTTTGGGATTCGAACTTAGTCAGGGTTTTTTGAACGAACGAACAAACCTTTGTTTTTAATTATAAAGATTTTATTTAAAGATTTTTTATAAACATCCTCAATTTGAATAAAGTGATTAAGTGTCTTTTTTATTATATCACCTTTCCAGCCCCAGACCAGGGAGAAGCCCCAGCCCAACTAAATCAACTTTCTTTAATGAATATAACCGTTTCTTTTAATACTATAATATTAGTGTATAGCCTAATCTTTATCTGCAACTGTGAAGAAAAACCCCATTGGTTTAAACAGAATTAATATAAAGTATTAAGCACTTTGAACTGCAACCTCTGTATGAAAAGTGCTATACAAATAAAGTTATTATTATTACTTTATTAAATAAAAAATTCGAATGTAGATTTAGAACGCCAACGTAACGAACGAAGGTTGCTCAGCCTTACTACATACACCCCAAACATAGATTGTTGGAAAAAAGAAACTGTATTGGACCTTTAACCATTATACATGCAACACCATACACTACGTACCCTTGTAGGCAGCGAATCTCATGATTTCACACTGAGCACCGACAGTAGGACACGTCACTGTGGTCGTGCAGCTCCCCAACTCTCCAAAACACTGGTAACATTGCAGGCGGAAAGCTAAGGTAAAAGATAAACAAGCTCAAGTTAGTTAAATGGTGCATTTATATGGCAGCTTTTATCCAAAGCTGCTCTACAACTTATGCCTCACATTGACAAGCCGACGACAACCATGCAAGGTGCCGGCCTGCTCATTGGGAGCAGTTAGGGGTCAAGCGTCTTGACACCGACCGGGAATCAAAACAGATACCACTCTACCTCCTGAGCCACTGTATCCCGCGAAAAGAGCAAAAGAAAGTGGGACAATGCAAGCTAATTCATGACTACTAAAAAAAATATCTGTCCTGTAACCGATAATACCAACGCAGTTTATATATATATATTTGTGTACATTAATGTAAAAAATGTGATGAACCAGTGGTGGAAGTAGTACATGGTTACTTTAAGTTAAAGTACACATTCTACATGATGTTTACGTATTCCAGTGCTTGTGTTCAACCATTGACCTCTATAAGTCATGTTAAATTGGTCGTTATGTTGGCAGGCTTCAAATTTGAAGTAGTTAAGTTTTTGCCACGTTTTTTATGCAACAATGCCAGAATTGTATGACACACGCAGATACACAAAAGGGAATCTTAAAGTTACAACTGGAGTTGCAGAGAGATAGGGTGAGGAAAATAAGCACACTGAAATATAACACAACAGGATAAAATAAATTGGGGAAAAACCCCAAACTACCATCGTTGTTGCACAAATCTCCTTGGCAGCAGTGCACATCAGTTCCTACAATTGTCCCGGCTTGACACATAGCTGCGGAGGCACAGCCTCTGGCGTTCATCACTGTGCCTTTCCCCTCCGCTGTGAACAAAAAAACATTATTTTGCATGGACCAGCTTTACCAGGACATTCCTTCCGAGCACAGGAATGTAAATATTTTCTTTACATAAGTTTTCCTTAGACCCATTATACCTTTAGCTTATTTTTTTTATTCTCATTTCTCGTTCCCCCCCCCCCCCCCTCCTGTGCCACTATGACCCTGTATTGTCATTATACAGCACAAGTACAGTACAACCAGGCTCGGCATCCAACCAGTAAAGTGCAAAATATACAAATTACTACTATGTGTGGTGCTAATCAGAACATCTCACCAGGCTTGAAGATTAATGAGGCACAGCGATCCTCGTCCCCTAAACAGCTCAGTGTGCCAGTGCAGTCCAGACCGACACGGTCACAGGTGTGGCACGTCCTACCATTGGGAGGACCTGCAGGAATTTAAAATGTCCATATAAGGAGTCTGGAATAGCCATAGTCTTGAATGATGAATATTCAAAAAAAGAATTATTTTATGTCCGAGTGTAGTTAATCCTGTGGTAGAAATGTTATGTTCTTTAAGTGATAACAGGACAACCTGGGCCATCAGAATATATATAAGTTTCAGTTTTGTCATATGGTTAATGGCTGCTTTTTTATATAGCGCTTTTATCCAAAGTGCTTTACAATTTGTTAATTTTTTTTTCTTCTTTTTTTCTAACTTTGACCAGTCAGCTGGTTCTTTTCACGTTTATCGCTTTTTCTGGTCAAGTATGACAGACACAGGTTGAATGGGGTATAGATGGGGGGAAAGACTCTGAGAAAATACGGCGAGTCCGGGAGTCGAACTTGTGTACCCCAGATCCGTGACGCGCACGGTTGTCCCAGACGCCGAAATAGCGTACGCGGTGAGCTACTGGAGCTCCCCTGTTAAATTTTTTTTTACCCATTCACTCAACACACCGGCAACTATGCAAGGTGCCAACCTGCTCATCGGGAGCATATAGGGGTTAAGTGTCTTACTCAAGGACACATCACGCTGCCCGGGAATCGAACCGGGAACCTCCGGATTGCCAGACGTCTGCTCTACCCCCTGAGCCACTGTCATCCCCATCATATCAAGGTATACCTCACCGATGTATATAAAGAATATATATATTTTTATAATAAACTTGATATTAGTCAAATGTATTCCATCAACACCTAGCAATCAGGGGAAAAAAAGTTAAATCCTAACTTAGACATTTTCAATCAGTTAGTTGGCCTGGCCCTGGAATAAAGATTCTAGCGATCGCTAGATTTCTGTGACATCACATCTGGTCAATCGTCAAAGGATATGCAGCAATCAAATGTTGAAATTTATTATCACAATACTATCAAAATGTGCACTGGATCAAATATATACGTTCACACTAATAAAACAAATTGTCTATTGGGCGAGCGCGTCTGGCAATCGTGTGACATCAGGTTTGGTGTCGTCAATCAGGAAATAGCTAATGCTAATCCAGTAAGTGGTCGTCTCAAATGTAGAAATAATCACAAGATACATAAGTGCTGGATCTAACTAAATGGATTCATGGACAGATTTATGGAAAGTACAAATTGTGTATTGCAGTTTCTCCTGCTCTTTAGAAAACACCAAGCCAAAGAAACCGCTGAATATCACATGGGGCAAAAAAGAAACTATACTGTAAAGACGGTTACCTTGAGTAGTTGGCAAGTCATTGGCGAATAATTCTGGAATATTGCAGTCGTCAGTTGAGCAACACTTGGAAGTCAAGAGGAATTTGCCTATTCCAAAGTTGAGCGAGGCATCGACAGCACATTGATCAACACAAGTCGGTATGTACACGTCAGTTCTCTCAGCACCTGCATATTAGAGAATGAAAAGGAAAATGACTAATTTGTAGACTTGCAGTGTTAACGTGCCAAGTTAATTTACGAGCGTTTGCTGCAGACATACAACCTATGTTGTGTTAAAGTGGTACAGTATGTGGTCCAGTTATGCTGCTCTTGGAAATTTGAAAGTCATAAATGTTTCCATATGTTTTCTATGCAACATATAACTAGTAACTGAGGGGTTCAGATGAATGTAGGAGTGAAAAGTACAATATTTCCTTTGTGCCTTTACGCCACTACATTCAAAGTTCCCCAAAATGGAAATACTCGGAAGTACAGCGCTCAAGTACAAATACTTAAGCTACTTTCGACCGAACATTCAAAAACCTGTGTATTAATCTACAAGTCAAAACTCTTAAGATACATCTACAAACACCCCAAATATAGATTGTTGAAAAAAGAAAGACCTTTAACCATTATAAATGTAACACCATACACTATGTACCCTTGTATGTGGAGACCCTCTTTATTCCACACTGAGCACCAACGGTAGGACACGTCACTTTGGCTGTGCAGCTCCCCAACCCTTCAGGACACTGGTAACATTGCAGGGGGAAAGCTAAGGTAAAAGATAAACAAGCTCAAGTTAGTTAACACTTTCAGCGCCACGCCTGGTTTTCCGTTTTACCGCTTGAATGCCACCATCGGCACCAATGTTAACGTTAATATCGCCTAATCTATGTTTTAAATTATGGCTATGTGTCTAATCTGCCCATCGCATTATCAAAGACTATTTTCCAGTCAGTGCTGTGAAGGCAGGTTTTTTTATCGCGTCGTTGCCGTTTCAGAGCAGTTAGAAAAGCCCCCGTTTTGATATAAAAAAACAGCTCATTCTGGAGCATTCTATGAAAATCGTCTTTTAGTGGAATATTCCACAACGTTGATATTCGTCGGCCTTTTTCTGAATAGTTTTCAAATAAACGCTAGATGATCAATATTATACGTGCACGCACGCACATTACGGCCGCGCACTGATAATCGCTCCGTTGATTTCCACAGACTTTTACAGTGAAACCGAAAGACATTTCACAAAACAGCTTATAACTTAATCAAACTTACTCTGATTATCCTACCACTGATAACATAGAGTCCTTCCTTACCTGACATCAGATGGTATCCAACTGGTATATTCCAATTCCTGATCACCATTAGAAAAAATCGATACGTGTATGGATCCAACGCGATACAGTAGAACTCCCATGATCCGCGGGGATCTGAGGCTCCAGAATGAACTCTAGTAACCCCGGCTGGATCAGTGAACTGGAAAATGTGGAGTACCGGATTTCTTTCCCCATTCATTTTCATTGAGTCCATTCCAAAATCACTTATGTCATCTGGGAGACGACAGGGGGCGCTTTTTTCCACAGTGATCACCGGCGCCCCTCGGCTATACTCTGGTAGGCTCGGGTGATGCAATAATTTTTCAGATCGCAAAAAAAAAAAATAATAATAATAATTCCGAGAAATCTCGTGAGTGGCATGCAACCACCTATAAAAAAACCAGAGAAATCTTGTGAGTGGCACTCAAAGTGTTAAATGGTGCATTTATATGGCAGCTTTTATCCAAAGCTACTCTACAACTTATGCCTCACATGACAAGCTGACGACAACCATGCAAGGTGCCGGCCTGCTCATTGGGAGCAGTTAGGGGTCAAGCGTCTTGCTCAAGGACACCGACCGGGAATCAAAACAGATACCACTCTACCTCCTGAGCCACTGTATCCTGCGAAAAGAGCAAAAGAAAGTGAGACAATGCAAGCTAATTCCAAAAAAGATCTGTCCTGTAACCGATAATACCAACGCAGTTTATTGCAAAGTATACCGTTTCAGTAGAATTGCGTCGCTAGGAAACAGCTCGGGCTGCGGTTGATTTCCTGTAGCAGTGCAAGGAGTATAAAGTGCATTTGCCAATAACTGCAAGTAATTTAAATGTTACACGCCGCCAACATTTTGGGAAATTAGCTTAGTCTTCCCTCTGGAGAAAACGAAGCTAATTTCCCAAAATATTGGCGTGTTCTTTTAACCATTAGGATTGTTTGTTCTCATAGACGATGAAATTCCTTCCTCCAGCATAAACTGTCATTTCTTTCTAACTATAATTGGGTTCTAGCTGCAAAGACCGTTCTGCCATTTGAAAGAAGCGTTCTTTGTGACAACTGACGTCACTTCCCTTCGGTCCTCTCCAGATCAACTTGACAAGACATCCAGTTGTAAGTCCTTTTAAAGGCCTAATCCTCAACCACTGATCAATATATATTGGGAGGATTCTTTTTTTATTATCAAATGTATTGACTGCTCTTGATACAAGGACTGATAGCATTATGTTATGGCATGTAAACCCAAAAGTTATATATATATTTGTGTACATTAACGTAAAAAATATGTGATGAACCAGTGGTGGAAGCAGTACATGGTTACTTGAAGTAAAAGTACACATTCTACATGATGTTTATGTATTCCAGTGCTTGAGTGTTCAACCATTGACCTCTATAAGTCATGTTAAATTGGTCATTATGTTGGCTCTTGGAAGTTGTCAGGCTTCAAATTTGAAGTAGTTAGGTTTTTGCCACGTTTTCTATGCAACAATGCCAGAATTGTAGGACACACGCAGATACACAAAAGGGAATCTTAACGTTACCACTGGAGTTGCAGAGAGATAGGGTGAGGAAAATAAGTACACTGAAATATTAAAGCTATAGAAAAACACAACAGGATAAAATAAATTGGGGAAAAACCCCAAACTACCATCGTTGTTGCACAAATCTCCTTGGCAGCAGTGCACATCAGTTCCTACAATTGTCCCGGCTTGACACATAGCTGCGGAGGCACAGCCTCTGGCGTTCGTCACTGTGCCTTTCCCCTCCGCTGTGAACACAAAAAACATTTTGCATGGACCAGCTTTACCAGGACATTCCTTCCGAGCACAGGAATGTAAATATTTTCTTTACATAAGTTTTCCTTAGACCCATTATACCTTTAGCTTATTTTTTTTATTCTCATTTCTCGTTCCCCCCCCCCCCCTCCTGTGCCACTATGACCCTGTATTGTCATTATACAGCACAAGTACAGTACAACCAGGCTCGGCATCCAACCAGTAAAGTGCAAAATATACAAATTACTACCATGTGTGGTGCTAATCAGAACATCTCACCAGGCTTGAAGATTAATGAGGCACAGCGATCCTCGTCCCCTAAACAGCTCAGTGTGCCAGTGCAGTCCAGACCGACACGGTCACAGGTGTGGCACGTCCTACCATTGGGAGGACCTGCAGGAATTTAAAATGTCCATATAAGGAGTCTGGAATAGCCATAGTCTTGAATGATGAATATTCAATAAAAGAATTATTTTATGTCCGAGTGTAGTTAATCCTGTGGTGGAAATGTTATGTTCTTTAAGTGATAACATGACAACCTGGGCCATCAGAATATATATAAGTTTCAGTTTTGTCATATGGTTAATGGCTGCTTTTTTATATAGCGCTTTACAATTTGTTACAATTTTTTTTACCCATTCACTCAACACACCGGCAACTATGCAAGGTGCCAACCTGCTCATCGGGAGCATATAGGGGTTAAGTGTTTTACTCAAGGACACATCACGCTGCCCGGGAATCGAGCCGGGAACCTCCGGATTGCCAGACGTCTGCTCTACCCCCTGAGCCACTGTCATCCCCATCATATCAAGGTATACCTCACCGATGTATATAAAGAATATATATATTTTCAAATGTATTCCATCAACACCTAGCAATCAGGGGAAAAAAAAAAGTTAAATCCTAACTTATACAGACATTTGTCATAAGTCATTTAATTTTTCAATCCGTTAGTTGGCCTGGCCCTGGAATAAAGATTCTAGCGATCGCTAGATTTCTGTGACATCACATCTGGTCAATAGTCAAAGGATATGCAGCAATCAAATGTTGAAATTTATTAAAACAGCTACTGTATATATCCATGAGATATCACAATACTATCAAAATGTGCACTGGATCAAATATATACGTTCACACTAATAAAACGAATCGTCTATTGGGCGAGCGCGTCTGGCATTCGTGTGACATCAGGTTTGGAAATAGCTAATGCTAATCCAGTAAGTGGTCATCTCAAATGTAGAAATAATCACAAGATACATAAGTGCTGGATCCAACTAAATGGATTCATGGACAGATTTATGGAAAGTACAAATTGTGTATTGCAGTTTCTCCCTCTCTTTAGAAAACACCAAGCCAAAGAAACAGCTGAATATCACATGGGGCAAAAAAGAAACTATACTGTAAAGGCTGTTACCTTGAGTAGTTGGCAAGTCATTGGCGAATAATTCTGGAATATTGCAGTCGTCAGTTGAGCAACACTTGGAAGTCAAGAGGAATTTGCCTATTCCAAAGTTGAGCGAGGCATCGACAGCACATTGATCAACACAAGTCGGTATGTACACGTCAGTTCTCTCAGCACCTGCATATTGGAGAATGAAAAGGAAAATGACTAATTTGTAGACTTGCAGTGTTAACGTGCCAAGTTAATTTACGAGCGTTTGCTGCAGACATACAACCTATATGTTGTGTTAAAGTGGTACAGTATGTGGTCCAGTTATGCTGCTCTTGGAAATTTGAAAGTCATAAATGTTTCCATACATTTTCTATGCAACATATTATAAGTAACTAGTAACTGAGGGGTTCAGATGAATTGAGTGAAAAGTACAATATTTCCTTTGTGCCTTTACGCCACTACATTCAAAGTTCCCCAAAATGGAAATACTCGGAAGTACAGCGCTCAAGTACAAATACTTAAGCTACTTTCGACCAAACATTCAAAAACCTGTGTATTAATCTACAAGTCAAAACTCTTAAGATACATCTACATACACCCCAAAGATAGATTGTTGAAAAAAGAAACTAGACCTTTAACCATTATAAATGTAACACCATACACTACGTACCCTTGTATGTGGAGACCCTCTTTATTCCACACAGAGCACCGACCGTAGAACACGTCACTTTGGCCGTGCAGCTCTCCAACCCTTCAGGACACTGGTAACATTGCAGGGTGAAGGCTAAGGTAAAAGATAAACATGCTCAAGTTAGTTAAATGGTGCATTTATATGGCAGCTTTTATCCAAAGCGCTTTACAACTTGTGCCTCACATTCACTCACCGACAACCATGCAAGGTGCCGGCCTGCTCATTGGGAGCAGTTAGGGGTTAAGAGTCTTGCTCAAGGACACTGACCGGGAACCAAACAGATTACCAGACGACCGCTCTACCTCCTGATCCACAGTCACCCGCGAAAATAGCAAAAGAAAGTGGGACAATGCTAGCAAATTCCTATGACTACAAAAAATCTGTTCTGTAACCGATAATACCAATGCAGTTTATTGACTATTATATAGTATGGAATGTTTCAGTAGAATTGCATTGCTAGGAAACAGCTGGGGCTGCAGTTGATTCACTGTAGCAGTGCAAGGAATTTAAAATGAGTTTGCCAATAACTAGCTTAGCACAATGATGGAAGCAGACAAGTCACGGGTAGCCTTCGGGAGAGGAGTTAGTTGGAAAATGCCTAGGCTACCCGTCACTGTCCGCTTCCATTCATTGTGCTAAGCTGGGGGGCGGCTTTGGCTCAGGGGTAGAGCGGGTCGTCCAATGATCGAAGGGTTGGTGGTTCGAATCCCACTCAAGCCCATGTCCATCCCATCGCCGTTGTGTCCTTGGGCAAGACACTTAACCTAGTTGCCTCGTATGAATGTGTATGCATGTGAATGAATGTTGGTGGTCGGAGAGGCCACACGCAGACACAAGGGGAATTGCAGAGCGATATGGAAAACACAAGCACCGAATAAAAAAGCTATAGAAACACACCAGGATAAGAAACTACAGAAAATAAACCTAGAAACATGTACTTGGCACACTTGAGGGAAACATGAAATGAACAAGCAGCCAAACACAAGAAACCAAGCCTATACTTAGGGAACTGCAGACCAGACACCAATCAGGTGGCAATCAAGCCCACACACCTGCCATGCCGCATGGCAATTAACTGGTGTCTGGTGATTGACAGCTCAGCAGAGAAAAGCCAAAATACAACATAGATGGTAGAAAGTCTGTATTGGTCCTTAACCATTATAAAATGTAACTCTTGCCCATTGCTTTATGAACTCCTAATAACATTTTAGCTTTCAAACAATGTGCTGCTTCAGAGATACAACTATGCTGACAGACAGCGTTAAATGTGCCGGGCCCCGAGGGTGGGCCGTTGGAATTTTGATATTGCAATAGTACTTTAAACTACACAGTACATAGAATGATTGTTTCCCATTTGCATTATAGCTTATATATTTTTTTACACTCATTACAATGAGACTATTGCAACCAACACTAAATGGTCATTCGATTCAGTTACCGGTAACTTAAGCCTCCTGGTGGTGCCTTGTTCACAATTTGTAAGTCAATTTGGATAAAAGTGCCAGGTAAATGACAAAATGTAAACTTTAAATGGTAAGCAACTGATTAACCATCAATGTTTAACATACATTACAGACAGTAAAATATAGAACAAAGAGTTCAATCATTAAAAACTTGCCTTGGGGGAGAAGCACGCTCCCTAGGATCAGTACCAGCAGATGCATTGTGTGTTGATTGAATGAGTTTAACTGAGTCAAAGGAGGATGGACTTTTAAGAGTTCTATTCAGGAGGCGGGTTTCAAGATTCACCCTCTTCTCCTATGGCATTACAGTATGTTGGGGAGGGGCGGGGTTACCACATGGGTTAATTAACCAATAGTATTGAGCGAGTCGGGGCAATACCCCGGATGGGGACTGCAATATATATATAAAAGCATTATGTGAATCCTTGATTGATTGATTGATTGATTGAGTCTTCTAACAGGTCGAAATGTACCTAGCGGAAAAAAATCTAATCTACGAATTCCAATCTGGCTTCAGAACATCCCACTCCACTGACACATGCCTTCTTTATTTGAACGACCACATCAAACAAGAGGTGGATGCGGGCAAATACTGCGGCATGGTCATGCTGGACCTACAAAAGGCCTTCGACACTGTCAATCACTCCATTCTGATTGACAAGCTAAAAGCAATTGGTTTTGATAGTCTATCAGTGAGCTGGATGCAATCCTACCTTGAGGGGAGGGAACAGATGGTGGAGGTAAACGGTACCCCCCCCCCTCCCAGTGAGCTGTGGTGTTCCACAAGGAAGCATACTAGAACCGCTACTGTTCCTAATTTATGCAAATGCATGTCGTCAGCTTGTGACTGCAACTTGTTCCTGTTTGCGGACGACTCAGCCCTGCTGGTCTCTGACAAGAACAAGTTACAGGTTGAAAAAACCCTCAGCTCGGAACTAGGCAAAATCTGCATATGGCTCGCTGATAACAAACTATCATTACACATGGGCAAAACGGAGTCCATTCTCTTCGGTTCAAATAACAAACTCAGCAAGACCGACGGCTTCTCAGTTACAGTGGGTGACAATATTGTCACAAGGAAAGATGAAATTACCTACCTGGGTTCCATCCTAGAGGCTAATCTTTCCTGTGACAAAATGGCATCCAATGTAACAAAAAAAAGTCAACCAACGAACTTGATTCTTGTACCGGATCTCTTCTCTGGTAAACAAAAATACCCTGAAGACTCTGGCAGGAGCACTCATTCAAGGGTACTACGACTATGCTTGCACCTCATGGTACCAAAGCACCTCAAAGGCACTAAAAACAAAATTACAAACATCTCAAAACAAACTGGTCAGACTACTGCTTGACCTTACTTCTAGAACCCACCTCACCCCTGCCCACTTTGACAACCTAGGATGGCTTAGAGTAGACGACAGAGTACAGCAACTTGCAATGGACCTGGTCTACAAGATACACTACACGACCAAGGTACCCATGTACATGTCAAAATACTTCCCAAAGGTCAGTGAATACCACGATCACAACACCAGAGGGAGCTCCACAAATCATGTTAAACCCAGATTCGGCTCAAACAAGGGACTAAACACGTTTCGCAATTATGCCACATCAATGTGGAACGCCCTACCCAAAGCTGTAAAGGAATGTGAATCACTACCCACTTTCAAAACCACTCTCAAAGAACACCTACGGGAGACTGCAATTCGAAATTGGCCCCTGTAAATGTCCTAACCCAACCCCCTCCAATGTACAGTAAATGACCAAGCATGGTTTTGTCAATATTCCAATGTACAGTTTTGCTTGGTGTACAGTGTCCCCCCCCTACCCCTCCGTTAAATACATTAAATATAAAGTTAACTTTCAACAAACAGTGTTTCATTATACATATAATGTATGTTGACACACGGCTTGTCAGATTGAGGTTAACTCCGAACAAGGGACGAAGAATAGTTAGTTACACTTAGTTGTATCTTGTGAACCTCTCCACCAAACCATCCACCCATCTCCCCCACACTCCCTTATCAACTGCCTTCACGAAATAAAAACCTGGATGTCATCTAATCTCCTCAAACTCAACAACAATAAAACCGAGCTCATGGTTGTGGCACCCAAGGCCCTGCTCCAGAAGGTTGGGGATCTCACCCTCAACATTGACGGCTGCTCCATCTCCCCATCCCCTAAGGTCCGCAACCTGGGCGTTATCCTGGACTCCACCCTTTCCTATCAATCCCATGTCAATTCTCTCACCAAATCCGCCTTCTTTCACCTCAGAAACATTTCCAGACTCCGACCATCACTTTCCGACACCACAGCTGAGACCCTCATCCACGCCTTCGTCACCTCCCGCCTGGACTACTGCAACGGGGTCCTGTCCGGGGTCCCAAGCAAAACCCTGGACAGGCTCCAGTATGTTCAAAATTCAGCTGCCAGGGTTCTAACCCGCACCAAACCCTGGCAGCACATCACCCCCATCCTCATCCACCTCCACTGGCTCCCCATCATATCCCGCATCACCTACAAAACCCTCCTGCTCACCTACAAATCCCTTCACGCCCTGGCACCTCAGTACCTCACTGACCTCCTCCACCCCTACACTCAGTCACGGTCCCTGCGATCCACGGACACTGGTCAGCTCTCCATCCCCCGAACCAGACTACGGACGTTCGGAGACAGATCTTTCAGTGTGGCAGCTCCCACCCTCTGGAACTCCCTCCCCGCAGAACTCCGCACCGCCCAAACTCTGGACTCATTTAAAAAAAACTGCTCAAAACCCACCTCTTCAACTTGGCCTTTAACCCCTAACTTTCTCACTTTATATGTATATGTTGTGTCTGTCCACTATGTTTGTTAATTTGTCATCCCCCCCCCCCTATGTAAAGCGACCTTGGGTCCTCTGAAAGGCGCTATATAAAACGAAGTTATTATTATTATTATTATTAACCCTAACTGAGAGTAGTAAGCTGGATAATACGGTCGCCCCGCTTCCGTAACTTCTTCAGTTCACTCTGGTTTCTCTTCAGATCGCATAAATCTTTCGCCTTTTACTAAAGATTTCCGTGGAGAGGAACATTACGAGTATTAACCAATTTTTTGATGCCCTGCTTCACGGCGGGGCTTCCTGAATATGTGAAAATTAAGTCAAGTCAAGTCAAGAGTTTTATTTGTCACGGCATACAAGTATACAGTGAAATGCGGGGGTCTTGCCCGCAACGATTGTGCAATAATAATACAATAATAAGAATCCAATAGGATGAGAATAAGACATTTGTGCAATAATACAAGTAATAAGAATAAAGACATATCAGCATGGTAAGACATGCTAAGGTCCTGCGATACAGTGTTACGGATGAGGCACTGGGTCTTATCATGTACACTACTATACAATGCTATACTATACAATCTACAGTTATACTATGTGTCCTTATGCTAGCTTGATATCCATCTGTTTACTATACAAGAACCACTCCCGTTAAATTGATTGACTCAAGATTATTCTTCAAGTTCAAGTTTCAAGTTTCTTTATTAGTTGTCATACAGAAGTACAGAATACTTTTATACAAAATGCTTCTTTCTATTACGCTCCAGAGACTGTGCTAGACAAAAAAGATAAGTATAAAATAAAATAAGTATAGCAGTATAAAATAGAAGTCACGTACATAGACACAAGTGTTTAATATGTACATATGTACAATGTTCAATGCAAAGTAGAAGTAACTGAGTTACCATACAATATACTATACAATATACTAATATACAATATACTATATAGTGCAAAGCAGAAATGGGATGAGGTACAATTTAGGTACAATTTACAGTAAGGTGTACTGAGGTATGGGTTGTAGTGCAAATTCTTTGCCAATAAATATAAAGTGTGTTTAGGTGTTCTAACTAAAGTGTGTAAGTGGGTGCTGCAGTGAGTTGTTTGTTTAAAGTGAGTGTGTGCGTGTGGATGTGTGTGCTGTGAGTGCATTTGATGGTTGTTGTATAGTGTTATTGTTCGTTGAGCAACCTGATGGCCTGGGGATAGAAGCTTCTACTGAGTCTTTCTGTGCTTGCCATGAGACTCCGGTATCGCTTGCCTGACCGCAGCAGTTCAAAGAGGCAGTTGTTTGGGTGGCTGGAGTCTTTGATAATTCTCTTAGCCTTACCCATGCACCGCTTGTTGTAAATGTTCTGGAGAGTGGGAAGCCCCCCTCCAATTGTGCGTTCGGCTGAACGGGCCACTCTCTGTAGTCTGCTACGGTCTTGTGCGGTGCTATTCCCAAACCAGGAGGTGATATTGCCAGTCAGGATGCTCTCTGTTGTACATGAGTAGAAGTTCTTAAGGATCTTCTGACTGACTTGGAACTTCCTTAGGCGCCTGAGGAAGTAGAGGCGTTGCCGTGCCTTCCTCACAACACTGTCAATGTGTGTGGTCCATGTCAATTCCTTGGATATGTGGACTCCGAGGTACTTAAAACTGTTCACTCTCTCAACCGGTGCCCCGTCGATGCTTCTTACAACACTTTTTAAATAATAGATTAGATTCAAATCTATTGACATCATACAGTGCAGGTACAGTACAGTACAATGTAATGAAGGCATCAAACTAGAGTGCAAATAACAATTAAATCCAATAGTAATAAACAATGTACAGGTTATTAAACTCGCTATAAAATATACAAGAGTACTACTGACTAATAGTGCTAAGCAGATGTATGTACAGGGTTGTAGTATCAATATGTACAGTGATACAGTTATAAAGACACTAAGGTAGTAAGTCATACTGGCAAGCAGGGTAACTAGTAAGAGTAGGTAAGGAATATGTACACATATAGTATCTACCGGTATGTAAAAATGATTATATGCAGGTATGTACAGACAGATGTGATATATATATATATATATGGTAAGAATAAATATGTATATATATACTGTATATATACAGTATTCTTGTACATGCTATCATACAGTTATATGCAGGTGTATAAGTAGGCATATAGGATATGCAGGTATATTCAGAGAGAGTTGAGGTGCCAAAAGATTTGCCAGTTGTGTGTAGAGTTTAATGTTTTATATTTTAAATACTGTAGTAAAGTACTATTAGAAATTACCAAATGGCCGGTTATGCTATAAAGCCAATGGCAGCATCGTTTTCAAAATAAAATCTGCCACTATTATCATAGGAGACACCCATTTTATTTTCCACATTTGATTAGTAGAACTTTGCCGGGCCAAATTAAAATGGACCGCGAGCCACCTATTGGGATCCCCTGATATAGACATAGAAATGGTTCTGATCAAAGTGTGGAGGTCACATTGAAGGATGTAAATACAGGATTAACCCCTACTAGAGCTGGGGACAGGGTGGCCAGGGTTCCCGTCGTCAACACACTTGTTCTCTGTCCCCAGGCCAGCTGGCCGACTGGATCCTACAACTCTCCTTTTCTGAAAATACATACTGTAGTTCTCTTAAAAAATTTAAATACAAAGTAGAAGTACTCGGGTAACTTGTCCACTCTTATCAGTTTTACTGTATCTACATATATATATATATCTACTACCCACTATCCATCTACCATCAACAAGACTAGATGCACTGTGTGTAGAAAATAAAAAGCTTACAGAAAATATTGGTTTGTAGTGCCAAATTAAACATGCATTTAACTATTAAATCTAAATGGGGCAAATAAAGTAGAGTGTGACTGACATACCAGCTTATAGATAGATACTTTATTAATCCCCTTGGGGAAATTCAGGGTATCTTGCAGCTCATACAGTATACAGACATTGACAGTTCTCATTCAGTTGTTTCACGTTATGTCTGCATCATTAAAACAAGCATCCAGTACACACAGAAGGAGGTTGACGACATCAATGCTAACAATGCAAAACAGTCAGATAGTTGCAAGTACATGCAATCTGACATCTGGAAAACCTGTGAAAGCCTGCTAACAGTCACAGATAAAATAGAGTATTTAGAAGGTCAATACAGAAGAAACAACCTGGTCATTGATGGCATAGCTGAGTTGCCTGGAGAAACCTGGGGAGACACGGAAGAGAAGGTGAGGAGCGTCATGGTGGACAAGCTCAAGCTACAGAGGGACATTGAGATGGAGAGGGTGCACCGAACAGGGAAACCTGGGGAGGGACGTGAGAGACCAAGACCCATTGTGGTGACATTTTCAAAATACAAGGACAGATCAGCGGTTCTTCAGAGAGCCAAAGAACTCAAAGGGACAAACATTTACATAAACGAGGACTACACAGACGCTGTCCGTCTGAAAAGAAAAGAACTGTTGCCCAAGGTGAGAGCTGCTCGTGAGAGAGGAGAGATCGCCTTTCTGAGGTATGACAGACTGATAATCCGACCACGAAGTAGCACCCCAAAGCAGCCGAGGGACAGTTGAATGGTTGTTGCCCTTGCCACACATACCAACATTATGAATAAAGTATACAATGCTAATTAATACTAACCTACCCAAAAAGGGGTTAAAGATGGCACATATAAATATATGTAGCATAAGAAACAAGCTAGCTGAGATATCAGAGATTTTACTATCAGACAATTTCCATATTTTAGCTATATCAGAAACACACCTTGATTCTACATTTGAGGATGGAGCATTGCAAATTGATGGATACAACATTTTTAGAAAGGACAGGAATGCATTTGGGGGAGGGGTTGCTTTTTATATTCAGAATCTTATTCCAGTGAAGATTAGGGAAGATTTAATGAATAATGAAATTGAAACATTATGGCTGCAAGTACACTTGCCTCATTTGAAGCCTATGTTGATCGGTTGCTGTTATAGACCACCTAGTGCAAATAATGTGTATCTAGAACAAATATGTGACATGTTGGACCAAGTGTGTGATTTGAGTAATGAGATTTATTTTATGGGTGACCTTAACATCGATTGGTTTTCATTGAAATGCCCATTGAAAAAACGACTTCTAACTGTAGCAAATGCATGTGGTCTATCACAGGTAATTAACAAACCAACTAGGATATGTTTGAAAAAGGATGGTAACCAGGTCTCCACCTGCATTGATCACATTTTTACTAACAATGCGGAGCTATGTTCCAAGGCGGTATCTGTAACTGTTGGTTGTAGCGACCATAACTTAATTGCTATTGTGAGGAAGACTAAAATGCCAAAACTGGGACCTAAAATAATTTACAAAAGATTGTATAAAATGTTTAATCAAGACAGCTTTGTGAAGGATGTTGAAAATCTATGTTGGTCAAAGGTGTTGAGGGAAAAAGATCCTGAAAAATCTCTATGGGAATTTGATACCATTTTTATGCCACTTGTTGACAAACATGCACCATTGAGAAAGTTTACCGTCAGAAGCGTCAGAACACCATGGTTGGATGCTGAACTAAAAGAATATATGATAGAACGTAATCGAGCTAAATTAATAGCAAATACATCAGGTTATAAATCAGACTGGGAGGTATATTGTAAATTAAGAAATGTTGTTACAAAATGTAATAAAAAGAAGAAGAAATTGTATTATGAAAATAGGTTTAATTATATAAAAAATGACAGTAAATTATTATGGAATACTCTAAATGAAATAATGGGCAGGAATAAGAAACCTACCCCATCCTTTCTAGAAACAGAAGGAAAATTCCTCACCAAACCAGTTGAGATTGCTAATCATATTAACAATTATTTTATTGGAAAAGTAGATAATTTAAGGAATAATATGCAAACAATAGATAATGAAAAATCTTATTTATTAATAAAGAATAAAATAATGAAAGATAAAAATTGTCAATTTAATTTTGATAGCGTGACTATAAGTAATGTAGAACATATGTTAAGTACCACTAAAAACAAACCACCAGGTGTTGACGGTCTTGACGGGAAACTTCTGAAATTGGTCCCTGATTTAATTGCCCCTGCTATCTGTCATATTATAAATCAATCCTTTGGTGAATGTTTGTATCCGCAACAGTGGAAAACTGCCAAAGTAATACCACTGCCAAAAAATTTGAAATTGCCATTCTCAGGATCTAATAGTCGTCCCATAAGTTTACTGCCAGTTTTGAGTAAACTGATGGAAAGAATAGTAAGTGAACAGATTAAAAGCTACTTTTCTTTTAACACATTGACCACTGATTTTCAACATGCATATCGTGAAGGACATTCAACAGCGACTGCTTTAACCCAAATGACGGATGATTGGCTGAAAGAGATAGATAAAAAGAAAATAGTTGGAGCTGTCTTGCTTGATTTTACTGCAGCATTCGACATCATAGATCACAAATTCTTACTTAAAAAACTTGAATGTTACGGTTTCTCCTCATCTGCACTATCTTGGATGCAAACTTATTTAGCAAACCGGAAACAACGTTTTTTTTAATGGGAGTTACTCAGAAGTTAAAACGGTAAGGTGTGGAGTACCCCAAGGAAGTTGCCTTGGGCCTTTGCTCTACACCATATTTACAAATGACATGCCTCTTGTCCTAAATAAGTCCTATATTTCTATGTATGCGGATGATTCAACGATTTACACATCAGCCTCAACAGCCAATGAATTAAATACGGTCCTAAAGGCAGAGTTGCAATCAGTGATGGAATGGATAAAGAATAACAAACTAGTTCTAAACATATCAAAGACAAGTAGCATCATTTTCGGTTCAAACCATACTCTAAGAACGAACCCAGTCTTGAAACTTTTGATAAGTGATGTGGTAATTAATCAAGTCCAGGAGACTAAACTCCTAGGGGTAACATTAGACAGCAAATTGTCATGGTCACACCATATAAACAATATAGTAGTGAAAATGGGAAGAGGGATTTCTGTTGTTAAAAGATGTGCTCATTTGTTACCACTAAATTCTATCAAACAGGTCATTCAAGCTCTGGTTTTGTCAAATCTTGACTATTGTCCTGCAGTATGGTCGAATGTAACGACGAGTAAACTGAAAAAATTACAAATGGTACAAAACAAAGCAGCACGTATAGCGCTTCGCTGTGAGTACAGAACTAATGTTGCAGCGATGCACAGTTGTTTAACTTGGTTACTTGTCAAACATAAATTACTCTGCTCACTCCTTGTATTCACTAGGAATATTTTTGTTACAAAGATCCCCTCAATTTTATATAACAATTTATCAATAAGTCTTGACAGACACAACCATTCCACCAGACATGCTTCTGCACGAGGTTTTACACTTCCAAAAGTGAGGTCGAATGCAATGAAGCGAACTGTCATGTTCCGTGGTATGCAGGAATGGAACTCTCTTCCCAGACATGTTAAGCAGGAGAATAGTAAATGCCGTTTCAAAATCGTGGTAAAACAACATTTTCAACCAAAGAAATTGACATTCCCTAATAGATAGTGTGTACGTAAATTAAAATGTATGTGTCTGATAAAGAGATAGGTATATATGGATGAAAAGGCATGTGTCTGATAGGGATATATTATTAAAATATTGTATAATTTTGTATTTTTATATTGTATTATGAATATGATTAGGGTTTTTATTGTTGTTTTAATTGTCTGTATGACATGTAAATGTTGTGAGTGTATAAGGGTTTTTATTGTTGTTTTAATGGTCTGTATGTCATGTAAATGTTATGAGTGTATAAGGGTTTTTATTGTTGTTTTAATTGTCTGTATGACATGTAAATGTTGTGAGTGTATACGTCTGTAACTGTATTTTATGTGTTATGGACCCCAGGAAGAATAGCCCCAGCAGCACTGCTGTGGCTAATGGGGATCCAAATAAACTTAAACTTAAACTTAATCATGAATAAAAAATAAGCACATGATAAAATTAAATTAAATCATATCTATCAATATCAATAAGAGCGTGATGAGATAAAAGCAGGTGTATAAAACAAGTGTGTAAAAACAGGTGTATGAAAACAGTGTATAAAAACAGGTGTAAAAACAGGTGTGTGGGCCAGAGGTCAAGGTCCCCCGCACTATATTACGCTGTTGTACAGTCTGATGGCAGTGGGGACAAAGGACCTCCCATGCCGCTCAGTCCGTGAGTGCAGGGAGATGAGTCGTCCGCTGCGACTGCTGCTCTGCCCAACCAGGGTGTGGTGGAGAGGGTGGTTGGTATTGTCCATGATGGCCAGCAGCTTGCTCTGCGTGCGGCTCTCCACCACGGTCCCCAGTGGGTCCAGTCTCCTCCCCACCACTGAGCCAGCCTTTTTCACCAGCTTATCCAGCCGCCTGGCATCCCTGGCCGTGGTATTACCACCCCAGCAGACAGCGGCATAGAGGAGCACACTTGCCACCACTGCCCGATAGAACATGAACAACATTTCCCCACACACATTAAAAGACCCGAGCCTCCTAAGGAAGAACAGCCGGCTCCGTCCTTTCTTGTAGAGCGCTTCCGCGTTTGCAGCCCAGGCCAGCTTATCGTCTAGGTGCACACCTAAATATTTGTATGTCTGCACCGTCACATATCACATATCAGGATCGACCCGTTGACAGAGTCACCTGGGGAGCAACAATAATGGGTTCATGACGACAAGGTCCTCTCTTTAGCCTTTAATCGGCGTGGTTTATTCATATTTCATATGCACCATGAGACCTTCTCTCTGTGAGAGGCGACAGAGGAAGAGACAGAGGGGGAGGAAACAATCCCTTAAATACCCTCTTACCTGACGTCAGCTACAATAGCTACGTCTCCTTGCGCCTATAGCGCCCTCTTGTGGAACAGTTAAGCAGTTACATGCAATCATATAATAATAATAACTTCGTTCTATATAGCGCCTTTCAGAAGACCAAAGGTCGCTTTACATAGGGGGGGGGGGGGGGGGGGGAGACGACAAATTAACAAACATAGTGGACAGACACAACATATACATATAAAGTGAGAAATTAGGGGTTAAAGGCCAAGTTGAAGAGGTGGGTTTTGAGCAGTTTTTTAAATGAGTCCAGAGTTGGGGCGGTGCGGAGTTCTGCGGGGAGGGAGTTCCAGAGGGTGGGAGCTGCCACACATAACACAAACTCAACAACCCGCTCCCCCCCCCCCCCCCCCCCCCACCCATGTATATATTTTCTGTTAGGATCCGTTTAACAGTACTGTATATTTGCATATCGTGTAGGTCACAAATGTAACGGTACTATATACCTGCATGTTGTGTATGTCAATGAATTAAACAAGACGCAAATCTGGTCTGCATCCCCTTAAGTGTGTATAGAGCCGTACTGTACCCATACAATTTGTTAAGTTATCAAACTGTATTTCACCCTTGCTTTGTGAAGCAAACAGTTTCAGAGGCAGTCAGAAAAAGTCACAATTCCTTTGTGAATTCACCAGAGTGTGTTTGCGTGTGTAAGTTGGAGAACTAGCAGAGCGATCTTGTAATAAATTGAACGAACTGAGAAACGGATCCAATCTCCTCTATATTCTAGTTTTTTGGGTGGTTAAAGGATAGTTTGAAACCTGGAACACTTTATCCGTTTGTTAGCAACTTTTCTGGTGAAAATGCATGGCTTATCTCACTATACACGTGAAGTCTACAACAACAGATAGTTCCACACGTTCAACCCAGATTCGGCTCAAACAAGGGACTAAACACGTTTTGCAACTATGCCACAATAATGTGAAACGCCCTACCCACAGCCGTAAAGGAATGAATCCCTACCCTCCTTCTAAACCGCTCAAAGAGTACCTACTGGTGACTGCAATTAGAAACTGGCCCCAGTAAACGCCGAACCGTCCCGACTACATGCCAGCTGGGCCAGCTACCCTCCCCACTCCTCCAGACATCCTCCCATTCTTAACTGCAACCATCAACTCCTCACTCAACTCGGGGTGGTCCCCACCTCCCTAAAACAAGCCAGTCACGCCACTCATAAAAAACCAACCCTGAACGCCACAGTCATAGGCAACCCAAGTCATCCCGTCTCTCCTTCCTAAAACACTTGAACATGCTGTATCCAACCAACTTACTGCTCATCTCTTACAGAATGACCTTCACCTGGACCCTAATCAGTCTGGCTTCCGGACTGGCCACTAAACGGCCCTCATTACGGTCACAGAGGCACTTTACTTAAGAAAAGCGAAAGGCCTCTCCTCTGGCCTGATTCTCCTAGATCCATCTGCAGCCTTCGACAGTCAACCATCAGATCCTCCTCGCGGCCCATGCAGGAATGAGTGGCTGGCTCTGCGCCGACATCATACCTCAATGACCGCTCCTACCAAGTGTCATGGAGAGGGACCCTGTCGGCCACCTGCGGACGGGTGTCCCCCAGGGCTCGGTCCTAGGACCCCTTCTCTTCTCCCTCTACACTAATCACTGGGTAACATTATATCACCATTATCTGAAATTAAAAAAAGATCCAACCCTAACTAACCTTACAGTCATGCACTTATTTATGTCCTAATAAACCAACACTTTGATGAACATTTGTTACTCAGCTGATAAGAGTTGTACCCTTCCTGATGACTTGCAAGTCGCTTTGGATAAAAGTCAGCTAAATGAAAAAATGTAAGTGTAATGTCAAAATCACGCCCCCCCCCCCCCCAAGCCCCTCTAATGTACATTTCCATCCCCTTCTGATTTTTATTTATGATGTTCTTACATAGTACCGTATATTTGCAAAATGTCTTGATGAAGTATTTTTTCTGGTCTACATCCTCTTAGCGGTCGTTTGTATTGACCTGTACCCATTCTGCAATCTTAAGTTTTCAATCAAATACCTTAGCGTAAAGACTGTTCTGGAAAAGCACCAAATTCAGTGAGTGCAAATTCCAATGAAAAAAAGCTCAGAAGCAAATGATTCATTCAGAAGACAGTTTTAATGAGTTACAGAAATCTTCCATACAGAAGAATAACAGAAAATATTCTTATAGCAGGGACCACTCGCCCAGAAGTGGTAAAAGAACATTTACTTTGAATTAAAAAAAACTACAATTTGCAGAAGACAAGTGCTACTATGAGCAGCAAGAACATTTACTTTGAATTAAAAAAAACTACAATTTGCAGAAGACAAGTGCTACTATGAGCAGTAGAACAAGGCTATGCCGAGGGAAAGGGGCGAGGTTACAGTCTGAATGATCTTAAAGGAAGAGAACAGAAGTCACCGATGCCACCAGGAGCAACAGGCTAAACCCAGCCCGTCCTGCAGATGAGCCGAGTGTGCCGTTGTTCAGTTTGGCGTCGTCGTTGTTGCATAGATCTCCTTGGCAGCAGCTCACATCACTTTCTATAATTCCTGCGATCTCTTCCGCTGTCCGGCCTTGACATATAGCTCTGGAGGCACAGCCCTTATCCCCTTTGCCTTTCCCCTCTGTGAACACAAAAACATTATTTTTGCATGGACCAGCTTTACCATTACCTTCTGTAATGTAATGCAAATGTGTTATTATACAGCACAACCAGGCTCGGCATCCAACCAGAGTGCAAATGTTACAGTAAGTGCAAAATATACAAATTAAGTACCGTGTAGCGCTAATCAGAACATCTTACCCTTGGAGATTAATGAGACGCAGTGGTCCTCGTCCCCTAAACAGCTCAGTGTGCCAGTGCAGTCCAGACCAACACAGGTGTGGCACGTCCTACCATTGGGAGCTGTAGGAATTTAAAATGTCCATATAACGAGCCTGGCATAGCCTTGAATGATCGTGAATATTAAATAAAATCCAAGTGTAGTTAATCCTGTATGTTCTTATACATAGTTATTTTCAGGACAACCTGGGCCATCAGAATATATAGGTTTGTATTAGTCAGATCAAGGTTTACATCTATATATATATCAAATAATGGTGTTGGAAAAAAGATACATGATATTAGTCAAATGTATTCCATCAACACTTTAGTTAATTAATTTGTTATAGTTGGCCTTGCCCTGGAATAAAGAGTCTAGCGATCGCTAGCTTTGTGACATCACATCCGGTCATTCTGTGTCGATCCATCAAAGGATATGCAGCGATCAAATCCATGCATGGGATATCACAATACTATCAAAATGTGCACTGGATAAAATGTATACGTTCACACTAATAAAACGAATCCGTCTATTGGGTGAGCGCACCTGGCATTAATGAGACAATCAGGAAATAGCTAATGCTAATACAATAAGTGGTCGTCGAAAATTTATAAATAGTCACAAGATACATTCAGTGCTGGATCCAACTAAAATGTTTCTTGGAAAGTTCAAGGCCGGGCCATAGGCTTCTGGTGGAAGTGTTAGAATGACAAGCGACGGCTCAGCCGAGTCATACAGTCTCTGCGTTTTGATAAAAATGGAACTAGTGCCCTCAGACCCGGATACGAGTCTGGCGACTCCAGGGGTTAAACAAGATAACTGGAGTGCATGATTTAGCGCTCAGATGATTACTGGAATGTGTGGCTTGGTTCTCAGATTTACCATTGAGCCAAACAAAAGCTAAATCTGTCCATTGAGGTCATAGGGGCAACCGTGGCTTCCAGCGGCAGAGCTTTCTATAGGCAGTTGCCTAGAGCGCCACCCAGAGGGGGGGGGGCAAAAACCCAGCAAAGACTATTAATGTGGCAGGGGGGGGGGGGAGCTTTCCTAGGGCACCAAATGTGCTAGGTTCGGCCATGCTAGTTTCCTTAATCTAGGCCAAATCACCAAACAAAACTACACAATTTGCTAATGCTGAAATCTTGCCCAATAGACATTTTACAAAGCAAGCTGCTGGACATCCGTCTGGTTCACGGGATGCCAAATTGTGTATTGCAGTTTCTCCTGCTCTTTAGAAAACACCAAGCCAAAGAAACGCTGGATATCACATGGAAAAAAAAATCTGATTGCAGTAGTTTTAGCTTAAACATAACGGGTACCTTGAGTAGTTGTCAAGTCGTTGCCGAGTAACCCTGGAATATTGCATTCGTGAGTTGAGCAACACTTGGAGGTCAACAGCAATTTGCCTGTTCCAAAGTTGAGTGAGGCATCGACAGCACATTGATCAACGCAAGTCTGTGCGTACACGTTGCGAGTTCCCTCAGCACCTGCATATTGGAGAATGAGGATAATTGCCAAGTTAATTCACGAGTGTTTGCTGCAGACATACAACCTATGTTGTTACATACCCACATATGTTGTGTTAGTGGTGTATGTGGTCCAGTTATGCTGCCCTCTTGGACATTTGAAAGTGTCATGTTTTCTATGCAACATATAAGTAACTAGTAACCGAGGGGTTCAGATGTGTAGGAGTGAAAGTGTGACGGATCATACTGGGTCTGCGTTGTGTTTGATGTTAAATGAGAATGTCCCGAGGGGGAGTCGAACAGGGGGCTCCCGCGTCCGCGGGCGATGACACAGGCCGCTGCACTAAGAAGTGAATTCACTCCTAACTACCGTACCTATGCGTTTGTTAACCCTGTTATGGGGAAGCGAGTTTAATTTACCAGCCTGCACTGCCACAGTCACTAGTCAACACATACCCACGGGCTTCCACGTTACAAAAGCACAATATTTCCTTTGTTCTTTTGCTCCACTAGATTTCAAAGTTCCCCAAAATAGATCTCAACTCTGAAGTACAGCGCTCGAATACAAATACTTAGTTACTTTCAAGTCAAAACTAAATATAATATCTACATACTAAGGCTGTCCCCGAACCCTGTTGGGATTCGAACTTAAGTCAGGGTTTTTCGAACGAACGAACCTTCGTTTTAGATTTTTTAATAAAATATCCTCAATTTGAATAAAGTGATTAAATGTCTTTTTTATGATATCAACTTTCCAGCCCCAGACCAGGGAGAAGCCCCAGCCCAACTAAATCAACTTTCTTTAATGAATATAACTAATCAGTTTCTTTTAATACTATAATATTAGTGTAGCCTAATCTTTATCTGCAACTGTGAAGAAAAACCCCATTGGTTTAAACAGAATTAGAAAATATAAAGTATTATTATTTCTTTATTAATATTTTGAAATTTTAACGCCAACTTAACGAACGAAGGTTGCTCAGCCCTACTACATACACCCCAAACATAAGATTGTTGAAAAAAAAAACTGTATTGGACCTTTAACCATTATACATGCAACACCATACACTACGTACCCTTGTAGGCAGCGAATCTCATGATTTCACACTGAGCACCGACAGTAGGACACGTCACTGTGGTCGTGCAGCTCCCCAACTCTCCAAAACACTGGTAACATTGCAGGGGGAAAGCTAAGGTAAAAGATAAACAAGCTCAAGTTAGTTAAATGGTGCATTTATATGGCAGCTTTAATCCAAAGCTGCTCTACAACTTATGCCTCACATTGACAAGCTGACGACAACCATGCAAGGTGCCGGCCTGCTCATTGGGAGCAGTTAGGGGTCAAGCGTCTTGCTCAAGGACACCGACCGGGAATCAAAACAGATACCACTCTACCTCCTGAGCCACTGTATCCCGCGAAAAGAGCAAAAGAAAGTGGGACAATGCAAGCTAATTCATGACAACTAAAAAAAATATCTGTCCTGTAACCGATAATACCAACGCAGTTTATTGCAAAGTATACCGTTTCAGTAGAATTGCGTCGCTAGGAAACAGCTCGGGCTGCGGTTGATTTCCTGTAGCAGTGCAAGGAGTATAAAGTGCATTTGCCAATAACTGCAAGTAATTTAAATGTTACACGCCGCCAACATTTTGGGAAATTAGCTTAGTCTTCCCTCTGGAAAAAACGAAGCTAATTTCCCAAAATATTGGCGTGTTCTTTTAACCATTAGGATTGTTTGTTCTCATTGACGATGAAATTCCTTCCTCCAGAGTCATTTCTTTCCAACTATAATTGGGTTCTAGCTGCAAAGACCGTTCTGCCATTTGAAAGAAGCGTTCTTTGTGACAACTGACGTCACTTCCCTTCGGTCCTCTCCAGATCAACTTGACAAGACATCCAGTTGTACGTCCTTTTAAAGGCCTAATCCTCAACCACTGATCAATATATATTGAGGATTCTTTTTTTTATTATCAAATGTATTGACTGCTCTTTATACAAGGACTGATAGCATTAAGTTATGGCACGTAAACCCAACATTTTTATATATATTTGTCTACATTAACGTAAAAAATATGTGATTAACCAGTGGTGGAAGTAGTACATGGTTACTTTAAGTAAAAATACACATTCTACATGATGTTTACGTATTCCAGTGCTTGAGTGTTCAACCATTGACCTCTATAAGTCATGTTAAATTGGTCGTTATGTTGGCTCTTGGAAGTTGTTGGCTTCAAATTTGAAGTAGTTAAGTTTTTGCCATGTTTTCTATGCAACAATGCCAGAATTGTAGGACACACGCAGATACACAAAGGGAATCTTAAAGTTACCACTGGAGTTGCAGAGAGATAGGGTGAGGAAAAATAAGCACACTGAAATATAAAAGCTATAGAAAACACAACAGGATAAAATAAATTGGGGAAAAACCCCAAACTACCATCGTTGTTGCACAAATCTCCTTGGCAGCAGTGCACATCAGTTCCTATAATTGTCCCGGCTTGACACATAGCTGCGGAGGCACAGCCTCTGGCGTTCATCACTGTGCCTTTCCCCTCCCCTGTGAACACAAAAAAACATTATTTTGCATGGACCAGCTTTACCAGGACATTCCTTCACAGGAATGTAAATATTTTCTTTACATACGTTTTCCTTTGATGCCATAGACCAATTATACCTTTAGCTTATTTTTTTTATTCTCACTTCCATTGCCCTGCGTGCACCCCCCCCCCCCCCCCCCCTCCTGTGCCACTGTGACCCTGTATTGTCATTATACAGTACAACCAGGCTCGGCATCCAACCAGAGTGCAAATATTACAGTAAAGTGCAAAATATACAAATTAATACCATGTGTGGTGCTAATCAGAACATCTCACCAGGCTTGAAGATTAATGAGGCACAGCGATCCTCGTCCCCTAAACAGCTCAGTGTGCCAGTGCAGTCCAGACCGACACCGTCACAGGTGTGGCACGTCCTACCATTGGGAGGACCTGCAGGAATTTAAAATGTCCATATAACGAGTCTGGAATAGCCATAGTCTTGAATGATGAATATTCAAATTTTTATATCATGTCCGAGTGTAGTTAATCCTGTGGTAGAAATGTTATGTTCTTTAAGTGATAGTTCTTTTCAGGACAACCTGGGCCATCAGAATATATATACACGTTTCAGTTGTCATATGGTTAATGGCTGCTTTTTTATATAGCGCTTTTATCCAAAGTGCTTTACAATTTGTTACCCATTCACCAACAACTATGCAAGGTGCCAACCTGCTCACTGGGAGCATATAGGGGTTAAGTGTCTTACTCAAGGACACATCACGCTGCCCGGCAATCGAACCGGGAACCTCCGGATTGCCAGACGTCTGCTCTACCCCCTGAGCCAACCATCATAAAGGTATACCTCACCGATGTATATAAAGAATATATATATATATTTGTATAATAAACTTGATTAGTCAAATGTATTCCATCAACACCTAGCAATCAGGGGGGGGAAAAAGTTAAATCCTAACTTATACAGACATTTGTCATAGAAGTAATTTAATTTTTCAATCAGTTAGTTGGCCTGGCATAAAGATTCTAGCGATCGCTAGATTTCTGTGACATCACATCTGGTCAGTCAAAGGATATGCAGCAATCAAATGTTTAAATTTATTAAAACAGCTACAGTATATATCACAATACTATCAAAATGTGCACTGGATCAAATATATACGTTCACACTAATAAAACGAATAGTCTATTTGGCGAGCGCGTCTGGCATTCGTGTGACATCAGGTTTGGTGTCGTCAATCAGGAAATAGCTAATGCTAATCCAGTAAGTGGTCCGTCTCAAATGTAGAAATAATCACAAGATACATTCAGTGCTGGATCTAACTAAATGGATTCATGGACAGATTTATGGGAAGTACAAATTGTGTATTGCAGTTTCTCCTGCTCTTTAGAAAACACCAAGCCAAAGAAACAGCTGAATATCACATGGGGCAAAAAAGAAACTATACTGTAAAGGCTGTTACCTTGAGTAGTTGGCAAGTCATTGGCGAATAATTCTGGAATATTGCAGTCGTCAGTTGAGCAACACTTGGAAGTCAAGAGGAATTTGCCTATTCCAAAGTTGAGCGAGGCATCGACAGCACATTGATCAACACAAGTCGGTATGTACACGTCAGTTCTCTCAGCACCTGCATATTGGAGAATGAAAAGGAAAATGACTCATTTGTAGATTTACAGCGTTAACGTGCCAAGTTAATTTACGAACGTTTGCTGCAGACATACAACCTATATGTTGTGTTAAAGTGGTACAGTATGTGGTCCAGTTATGCTGCTCTTGGAAATTTGAAAGTCATAAATGTTTCCATACATTTTCTATGCAACATATTATAAGTAACTAGTAACTGAGGGGTTCAGATGAATGGAGTGAAAAGTACAATATTTCCTTTGTGCCTTTACGCCACTACATTCAAAGTTCCCCAAAATGGAAATACTCGGAAGTACAGCGCTCAAGTACAAATACTTAAGCTACTTTCGACCACCGAACATTCAAAAACCTGTGTATTAATCTACAAGTCAAAACTCTTAAGATACATCTACATACACCCCAAAGATAGGTTGAAAAAAGAAACTAGACCTTTAACCATTATAAATGTAACACCATACACTACGTACCCTTGTATGTGGAGACCCTCTTTATTCCACACAGAGCACCGACGGTAGAACACGTCACTTTGGCCGTGCAGCTCTCCAACCCTTCAGGACACTGGTAACATTGCAGGGTGAAGGCTAAGGTAAAAGATAAACAAGCTCAAGTTAGTTAAATGGTGCATTTATATGGCAGCTTTTATCCAAAGCGCTGTGTATGCATGTGAATGAATGTTGGTGGTGGTCGGAGGGGCCTTGGCGATGATTATTCGCCACACTTCTGTGAGTCTGCCTCAGGGCAGCTCTGGCTGCAATTGTAGCTTACCACCACCGGTATGACTGTATGAACGAATAATGGACTCTGTGAAGCGCTCTGGGTGTCATGAAGAGCGCTATATAAATCCAAGCCATTATTATTATTAAGCTAGGCTAATGTGTAGCCAGATCGCTTTCTACTGAACGCACAGAGGAAACTGGTATCCATCTTCTTGTCCCTCAGAAGACTAAGCCAATTTCCCAAAATGTTGCAGTGTTCTTTTAACCAAATGTAGTTAAGCATTAGGATTAGTCTTTGTTCTCTTGTTTACGATGAAATTCCTTCCTCCAGCATCAAATGTAATTTCTAACTAATTGGGTTCTAGCTGCAAAGACTGTTCTTTCATTTTGCATTCTTTGCGACAAACCGATGTCACTTCCCTTCGGCTTAAAATTTGAAAGTAGTCCAGTTTGTTTTCTATGCAGCAATTTGTCAGAATTGGGGGGGGGGGGGGGGGGAGTGGGTAGGACACACGCAGACACAAGGGGAATTGCAGAGCGATATGGAAAACACAAGCACTGAATAAAAAATAAGCTATAGAAACACACCAGGATAAGAAATGAGAAACTACAGAAAATAAACCTAGAAACATGTACTTGGCACACTTGAGGGAAACATGAAATGAACAAGCAGCCAAACAAGAAACCAAGCCTATACTTAGGGAACTGCACACCAGACACCAATCAGGTGGCAATCAAGCCCACACACCTGCCATGCTGCATGGCAATTAACTGGTGTCTGGTGATTGACAGCTCAGCAGAGAAAAGCCAAAATAAAACATAGATGGTAGAAAGTCTGTATTGGTCCTTAACCATTATAAAATGTAACTCTTGCCCATTGCTTTATGAACTCCTAATAATATTTTAGCTTTCAAACAATGTGCTGCTTCAGAGATACAACTATGCTGACAGACAGCGTTAAATGTGCCGGGCCCCGAGGGTGGGCCGTTGGAATTTTGATATTGCAATAGTACTTTAAACTACACAGTACATAGAATAATTGTTTCCCATTTGCATTATAGCTTATATCTTTTTTTACACTCATTACAATGAGACTATTGCAACCAACACTAAATGGTCATTCGATTCAGTTACTGGTAACTTAAGCCTCCTGGTGGTGCCTTGTTCACAATTTGTAAGTCAATTTGGATAAAAGTGCCAGGTAAATGACAAAATGTAAACTTTAAATGGTAAGCAACTGATTAACCATCAATGTTTAACATGCATTACAGACAGTAAAATATAGAACAAAGAGTTCAATCATTAAAAACTTGCCTTGGGGGAGAAGCACGCTCCCTAGGATCAGTACCAGCAGATGCATTGTGTGTCGATTGAATGAGTTTAACTGAGTTGTCAAAGGAGGATGGACTTTTAAGAGTTCTATTCAGGAGGCGGGGTTTCAAGATTCACCCTCTTCTCCTATGGCATTACAGTATGTTGGGGAGGGGGCGGGGTTACCACATGGGTTAATTAACCAATAGCATTGAGCAAGTCGGGGCAATACCCCGGATGGGGACTGGGATATATATATAAAAGCATTATGTGAATGCTTGATTGATTGATTGATTGATTGATTGATTGATTGATTGATTGATTGAAAACCTGATTAAAATATTGCAGAATGGGTACAATACAGTACGGCTCAATACACACAATTGTTAAGGGGATGCAGACCAGAGAAAGACTTTCGTCTTATTTACATCAGGGTCCCCCATTTTCAATTCATAGTGACATTAATGACATACACAACATACAGATATATATAATTTCTGACATACATGACATACAGGTCCATCCATTACAAAAACATGTCATTATAGACATAAAGGATCTACACAAAACACAACAAATTGAGGTCATCACTGAATTATGAATTATCTGTCTGCATGTTAGCCTAGCTTAGCACAATGAATGGAAGCGGACAGTGCCGGTTAGCCTTTGGGAGAGGTGTTAGTTGGACAATGGCATGCCTAGGCTAACCGGCACTGTCCACTTCCATTCATTGTGCTAAGCTAGGCTAACATGCAGCCAGCTTTCTACTGAACGCACAGAGAGGAAACTGGTATCTATCTTCTTGTCTCTCTCTGGAGAAGACGGTAAGCTAATTTCCCAAAATGTTGGCGTGTTCCTTTAATTTCAGAAACAAGAATCCTAAACATAATATGGAACCTAAAAGTTTAAAAAGTTTAATTTCAATGTGTGTCTTCTCTTATTCCTTGGGGCGGAAAGTAACTACCATAAATACTCTCTTGAGTATTTAAGTACAGTTTTGAGATTTATTTATTAGTTTATTTATTAGTAACATTTTAACAAGTTACAATAACATGAAACAGATGTCGCATATAGGATTTTTAGCCAAGGCTAATTTGCTACCCCTGTCCCTGGTTAGGCTTTTCTACTTAAAATTGGTCATTACATATCATCATTACCAAAAGTACATTAGTTAAAATGAGCACATATCAAGTAGTATTATGGAAAAATCATGTTCACCCTCTTACATTACTAGTGTAATATTCCTTTACTCCATTTATGTCAGCATGTTTTGTCTGGAACAACTCTTAACGACCAACTCTCTCATAACAAAATATTAAGGACTAGTTCAAGTTCAAATTCTTTATTTGTTAAATACACAACAATACAGGGGCATTGCAGGTAATTCATTGTTTATGTTACAGCTCAGACTCAACAGTGCACAATTGAGAAACAACAATGAAATGGTAACAATAAGTAGTAGTAGTAGTAGTAGTAGTAGTAGTAGTAGTAGTAGGATACAATTAAATATAAAATGAGGTAAGTCAATTATTTACAGAAAGTGTCATGTGTATAGTGTTGGTGCAGTGCAGGTGTGTGTTCAATAACAATAAGTAGTAAGATCAAATAAAAGTAAATTTTTACAGAAAGTGTCATGTGTATGTGCATATTAAGGTGCACTTTTCTTTTTAGGGCTATTTGTAACGGTTTCACTAAGCTCAAACACAGGTGCAGACACAAACAAGCAGAGACAATGTGGAATCAGAGTATAACCCAAATGTCGGGTGTCGTAGCCAGGAGCGGGTATTCAGACGGTCCGGGGAGTGAGCAGGTACGGGGTAGTCAGACGGACGTAGGGGTCGTAGCCAGGAGAGGGTCCTCATACAGTCCAGGGATGTTCACAGAGAGAATGGTCAGGCAGGCAGAGGTCATTCACGGGAATCCAAGATGGGGGGGGGGGGGGGGGGACAGGGAGTGGCGCCAGGCAGGAACTGTGAGCAAAAGGAGGACAAGGATGTTAGAAGCACAATAGAACACAGACTGATAAATAGAACAAGGCACGGGAATACGGACTGACTGGAAATAAGGAACTACTAATAGAGTTGGTAATCAGCTGGTAGATGTCACTCAGCTGCTCCTCCGGCTGAGACACACCTGCACCCCATCCTGTAATCAGAGAGAGAGAGAGGAAGAGAGGGAGAGTAGCTAGGTCGGGATAGAGTGGTAGAACCTAGGGTATTAGAGGGTGGGAAGCCTGGAGGACTGGAAGGGCATGACACTATTTCCTGTTCTTGTCCTTGTTCAGGAGTATTGTGACTTGTGGGAAAAAGCTGTCCCTGAACCTGCTGGTTCTGGTGTGGCTGCTCCAGTACAGTTTGTGGCTGGGTTCTGGGTTTTAATAATAATAATAATAATAATAATTATTATTATTAATAATAATAATAATAATAATAATAATAATAATAATAATAATAATAATAATAATAATAATAATAATAATAATAATAATAATAATAATAATAATAATAATAATAATAATAATAATAATAATAATAATACATTATATTTGGTGGCGCCTTTCAGGACACCCAAGGTCACCTTACAGATCATACATTTTCTTATTTTTTTTTAAAACACAAGGCAGTTAAAAGTCAAGGTTAACTCATTGACCGCAGGGAATTAGACGGAGCCTGTCATAGCACTGCCACGCTTTAAAAGATAGGAGTGCGTCACCTTGTTTGTAGAGCTATAACTATATTATAGCTATGGATACAATACTATGGCCCATTTGACATCACCTATCTATCGTTCAATATGTGAAAAAGAATACATTTGTCCATCCATACGGTCCCGTGTTATACCCTGGTGAATATAAGTATCGTTAAAGCGTGGTCTGGGGTAATTCCCGAAAGGCTGTGTTATAGCCTCATACGTGAATCCTACTCTAAGCGATGCCGTTTCTTGCCTGTACACGCTATTATTCGCAAATCAAATTATAGGTATTATGTTCCATCATGAATGCATGAAGGGGGGAGGGGTCGTTTCTGATTATTTGGCAGTAACGGCATTCGTATTGAACACTAAAAACGCTGATCAGCTGGATTGGTACATTGCAGGATCAAGCTAAAATTTACGTCAGATAGTCCTTACCTGTGATCGGGAGTATTCCAAAAATAATATTCCAATTGTTTGATCGCCATCTGGTCCATCCGATGTCCATTGGGTCCATTGTTAGTTCGGCCAGAGAAACAAATATACTAATTAAAATAGTTGGACCTGCAAGATTTGTACTTTGTAGGTCTGCATTTTAAATGTAGGGAGTAAAAATGTTCTTTTTCTCTGAAATGTAATTGAGTAAAAGTACAAGTATACAAGCCTAATAATACTTGAGTAAAGTACAAATCCCCCAAAACAGTACTTAAGTATTGTAACGAAGTACAATTACTCAAGTGCTTTACACCCCTGGTAAAAACACATACATACTGTAGATTACATTACCAAATGTTCTTTCTACCACAAGGAATACAGACTAAACTTTCAAACGTGTGATACTTCCGTGACCCAGAAGGTTAAGAGGACAGGTCCCCTGTTTTGGAAGTGTTTTGAAACCTCTTCGGAAATTTGTGTAGAATCTCTATATTTATATTTCTGTATCTATAATAAATGGGTGGTAGAATATAACCATAAAGCTGGGTGTATATCCATTGAATAAACTCTGAGAGAAGTCCATTTCATTGTTTGTGTGTGTGCATCTGTAGCTCATAAAGGAACAAATATTGATTATTGAGCAAGTGATGTGTCTGTCTCCATTCTCCGCTGATTGAAAACAAATGTTTGCACAACATAACTCCTCGCTGTGCACACGTGTCACCGTGTTATAAACCGCTCGGTCAGTACACACCTCAGACAGGTGGTCTGTAAGCTTTGCAGTGCTAACCAGGAGGTGATGTTACCAGTCAGGATGCTCTCTATTGTGCATGAGTAGAAGTTATTTAAGATCTTCTGACTCACTTTGGACTTAAGATCTTCTGACTCACTTTGGACTTAAGATATTCTGACTCACTTTGGATTTAAGATATTCTGACTCACTTTGGATTTAAGATATTCTGACTCACTTTGGACTTAAGATATTCTGACTCACTTTGGACTTAAGATATTCTGACTCACTTTGGATTTAAGATATTCTGACTCACTTTGGACTTAAGATATTCTGACTCACTTTGGACTTAAGATATTCTGACTCACTTTGAACTCAACATATTCTGACTCACTTTGGACTTAAGATATTCTGACTGACTTTGGATTTAAGATATTCTGACTCACTTTGGACTTAAGATATTCTGACTCACTTTGAACTCAACATCTTCTGACTCACTTTGGATTTAAGATATTCTGACTCACTTTGGACTTAAGATATTCTGACTCACTTTGAACTCAACATCTTCTGACTCACTTTGGACTTAAGATATTCTGACTCACTTTGGATTTAAGATATTCTGACTCACTTTGAACTCAACATATTCTGACTCACTTTGGATTTAAGATATTCTGACTCACTTTGGACTTAAGATATTCTGACTCACTTTGAACTCAACATATTTTGACTCACTTTGGATTTAAGATATTCTGACTCACTTTGGACTTAAGATATTCTGACTCACTTTGGACTTAAGATATTCGGACTCACTTTGAACTCAACATCTTCTGACTCACTTTGGACTTAAGATATTCTGACTCACTTTGGACTTAAGATATTCTGACTCACTTTGAACTCAACATCTTCTGACTCACTTTGGACTTAAGATATTCTGACTCACTTTGGACTAAGATATTCTGACTCACTTTGGACTTAAGATATTCTGACTCACTTTGAACTCAACATCTTCTGACTCACTTTGGATTTAAGATATTCTGACTCACTTTGGACTTAAGATATTCTGACTCACTTTGGACTTAAGATATTCTGACTCGCTTTGAACTCTTCTGACTCACTTTGGACTTAAGATCTTCTGACTCACTTTGGACCTAAGATATTCTGACTCACTTTGGACTTAAGATATTCTGACTCACTTTGAACTCAACATCTTCTGACTCACTTTGAATTTAAGATATTCTGACTCACTTTGAACTCAACATCTTCTGACTCACTTTGGACTCAACATCTTCTGACTCACTTTGGACTTAAGATATTCTGACTCACTTTGAACTCAACATCTCCTTACATTTAAAATGCAGACCTACAAAGTACAAATCTCGCAGGTCCAACTATTTTAATTAGTATATTTGTTTCTCTGGCCGAATTAACAATGGACCAAATGGACATCGGATGGACCAGATGGCGATCAAACAATTGGAATATTATTTTTGGAATACTCCCGATCACAGGTAAGGACTATCTGATGTACATTTTTGCTTGATCCTGCAATGCTTTTATACCAATCCAGCTGATCAGCGTTTTTAGTGTTCAATACGAATGCCGTTACTGCCAAATAATCAGAAACGACCCCCCCCCCCCTTTCATGCATTCATGATGGAACATAATACCTATGATTTGATTTGCGAATAATAGCGTGTACAGGCAAGAAACGGCATCGCTAGAGTAGGATTCACGTATTAGGCTATAACACAGCCTTTCAGGAATTACCCCAGACCACGCTTTAACGATACTTATATTCACCAGGGTATAACACGGGTCCGTATGGATGGAACATTTTATTCTTTTTCACATATTGAACGATAGATAGGTGATGTAAAATGGGCCATAGTATTGTATCCATAGCTATAATATAGAATATAGGTATAGCTCTACAAACAAGGTGACGCACTCCTATCTTGTAAAGTGTGGCAGTGCTATGACGGGCTCCGTCTAATTCCCTGCGGTCAATGAGTTAACCTTGACTTTTAACTGCCTTGTGTTTTAAAAAAGAATTAAGAAAATGTATGATCTGTAAGGTGACCTTGGGTGTCCTGAAAGGCGCCACCAAATATAATGTATTATTATTATTATTATTATTATTATTATTATTATTATTATTATTATTATTATTATTATTATTATTATTATTATTATTATTATTATTATTATTATTATTATTATTAAAACCCAGAACCCAGCCACAAACTGTACCGGAGCAGCCCCACCAGAACCAGCAGGTTCAGGGACAGCTTTTTCCCACAAGTCACAATACTCCTGAACAAGGACAAGAACATGAAATAGTGTCATGCCCCTCCAGTCCTCCAGGCTTCCCACCCTCTAATACCCTTGGTTCTACCACTCTATCCCGACCGCGTGTGGCTTTATGACAGGTCATGAGTGCAAGAATGTGACAATTTGACCATGTGACCGCGGCAACGCGGGAGAGCGGCAGTGCGGAAATAGGCTGTCTCTAAGACAAACTCTAACCTTAACCAGCTCCTTAACAGCGCCTAAACTTAACCGTTCTAACCTTAACCAACTCCGAAACAATGCCTAACCTTAACCTTAACCTTAACCATGCCTAACCTTAACCATAGAAAGAATATTGCCATTCTCTTTGACAAACTCTAACCTTAACCAGCTCCTTAACAGCGCCTAAACTTAACCGTTCTAACCTTAACCAACTCCGAAACAATGCCTAACCTTAACCTTAACCTTAACCATGCCTAACCTTAACCGGCGAAAGAATACACGTTAAAAAAAAAATCACGTTAAAAAAAGAAAAATCATGGGATTCGAACTCGTCAACAACGAACCGCAGGACCACGGACCGCTGCTATGCCAGGTGAGCTGAAGCGCCGAATGAAAATCATGGCGGATTCCTGCGGCGGTTACCTAATTCCGCTCGCGCTCTGCCGCTCCGCCGCTCCGCCGCTCTGCCGCTCTGCTCTGCGGTTGCCGCGCCTGCCGCGGGGCATGGCGCAGCCAATCAGGGAAAACGCGGAAGCAAAAGCAGCACTACTGACCTGTCATTAAGGAATAGGCATCCCGACCTAGCTACTCTCCCTCTCTTCCTCTCTCTCTCTCTCTCTCTCTCTCTCTCTCTCTCTCTCTGATTACAGGATGGGGTGCAGGTGTGTGTCAGCCGGAGGAGCAGCTGAGTGACATCTACCAGCTGATTACCAACTCTATTAGGCCATGTCCCCACGTATCTGGATCTTTTGCCAAACGCACATTTTATTCCACGATTGGGCCTTTCATCCACACGTAAAGGGTGTTTTCAGAGACATAAACGGAGATTTTCTCAAACGCATTTTAAAGTGAAGATTTTCCAAAATATCCGTTCAGTGGATCTGTGCAGCCACTGTAAACGCATAGTCTAGATAAACGATGATGCCACAGCTCACTACGCATGCTCAGACTGTGGCGGGCCGTAATAATATCTGGCCCGTCAGATTGAATATTACTTTACTATTTCTCTAATATATATCAGACCGACTATAGACTAGCTAGGCTATATATTTCAGCTATAATGTCCTTACAGAGAAACTACCACCACCTAAAACATCCTTATTACACCTTGTTTTATCCATATAGGCAGTAGCGCTTTGAAGTAATAATAACTTCGGTGGACTTGGTGCTGAAATGTCATTCAAACTATCCTTACTTATGCGACGACGGCACCACACGTGAACAGTACAATGAAATTAATGAATGTCTTGTTGTAATTAGTATATATATAGTTTGCTTTGTGATAAGGACTCGCCATTTAGTTTCAGAATCCGGAGATTGTTAGCCCCTTTCGTGACTGTGATGCACTGAGTGAATCCACAGTCACTTGCTCCTCAATAGGAAATCAACCTAGATTTACCCTGAAGGACTGGTTCTAAGTATCACAGAGAAATGTCAAAGGTACTCAAAGTTGCACGAGGGTTTCGAACAGAGATACGGGATGGTTTGAAAGCTTGGCGTTGCTAATAAACATTTTAAATATCTTTTATAAACTGCTCAAAACGGCATTATTTCCGGCATTGGCTGCCTGGTGTGATCACAGCGCATGCGCATCATGCACCCAACGCCGGAAATAATGCCGTTTTGAGCAGTTTATAAAGAATATTTTAAATGTTTATTAGCAACGCCGAGATTTCAAACCATCCCGTATGTCTGTCCGAAACCCTCGTGCAACTGTGAGTACCCTTGAAACGACTCTATGATACTTGTATAACAAACGGTTCGGTTAGAACCAGTCCTTCATGGTAAATGTAGGTTGGTTTCCTATTCTCCACTTGCACAATCTGAATGTAGCCATTTCCGGCTGACTTCCGGTTGCCAATAGCACTTCCTGTCCCATCCAAATACATTGGTTTTAGCTACTTTTCTCCCCTTATTTAAACAACTTTGTCGTCACAGAGAGGCAATGAAACGTTTGTATTATTATAGTATAGAATGTATTTAATAAGCAAACGTTTGTCAGCAGGGTTTTTGGGCTGTATTTCATGTAAAAACGTTTACTGTTGTTTCCTTGCTCAGCCAGCATTAGCTAACCGAAGCTAGTGGTTAAACAGGCTGGATTAGCTTTGAGCTAACTATCTTTCCCGACCCATGTATTCATTCCATTCTAAACATAACGTTAGTTTACAAAACATGACCCGTCTATATAACGTTGAGGAACAAATTATATAGACGGGTAATGTTTTGAACAATTAACGTTACGTTTAGAATGGAATGCATCGGCAAAGATCCGTTAGCTCAAAGCTATTCCGGCCAGTTTATCAACTTCCTGTCATTTAGAAATATGATTTTATAGTGAAAATCATTACCAAAACGTCCGGAAAAACCTAACGGGAGCATTATAGACGGTCATACAAATGTACAAATGCTATAAGGTGGCAAGAAATGCACTATAAACAATACTTTGCGGCGTCGTTTCTTGCGCTAGCCTCTTGTTAGCCAGCATTAGCCTTAATAGCTTTGAGCTAAGGATCTTTGCCGATGCATAAAGTATTGTTTATAGTGCATTTCTTGCCACCTTATAGCATTTGTACATTTGTATGACCGTCTATAATGCTCCCGTTAGGTTTTTCCGGACGTTTTGGTAATGATTTTCACTATAAAATCATATTTCTAAATGACAGGAAGTTGATAAACTGGCCGGAATAGCTTTGAGCTAACGGATCTTTGCCGATGCATTCCTTTCTTTTTTTTTTTTTTTCTCCATTTTCCTCCGATTTTCTCCCATCCCAATGTTAGTCGTATGCCAATTCCCAGTCCCTTCCTGGTCGCTGCGCACGTACCCCCCACAGTCAGATCATCTGGGAGAGTGGAGGCTACCACGTGCTTCCTCCGACACACGTCCAGCCAATCACCGCTTCTTTTCACCTGGCAGCGCGGATTCTCATCGAGAGGGCGTAGCGTGTGGGAGGACCACACTATCCCCCTCAAGTCCTATCCGCGCTTAGCAGGCGCCCCGACCGAACTGTAGGAGTCGCTGTTTACAACGACCCGGACCCACCCCGCCAGCTTCTCCCACCCTCTAATACAGCCAATTGTATTAGTGCAGACGGCCAGCCAAGCTGGTGACAACCCCGGAGCTGTGAGCTGTGATGCATTCCATTCTAAACGTAACGTTAGTTGTTCAAAACATTACCCGTCTATATAATTTGTTCCTCAACGTTATATAGACGGGTCATGTTTTGTAAACTAACGTTATGTTTAGAATGGAATGAATACATGGGTCGGGAAAGATAGTTAGCTCAAAGCTAATCCGGCCTGTTTAACCACTAGCTTCGGTTAGCTAATGCTGGCTGAGCAAGGAAACTAACAGTAAACGTTTTTACATGAAATACAGCCCAAAAACCCTGCTGACAAACGTTTGCTTATTAAATACATTCTATACTATAATAATACAAACGTTTCATTGCCTCTCTGTGATGACAAAGTTGTTTAAATAAGGGGAGAAAAGTAGCTAAAACCAATGTATTTGGATGGGACAGGAAGTGCTATTGGCAACCGGAAGTCAGCCGGAAATGGCTACATTCAGATTGTGCAAGTGGAGAATTGAGGAGCAAGTGACTGTGGATTCACTCGGTGCATCTAGGAGATTGTGATCTCAACATTGACATTGTATCTCTCCGTCGCCCAGTACGCAGAAGTAAAGCATTGAATCGTGACATATCTAGATTGGTTGTTTCCTCTGGACTGCATAATCCTCCGCTATATCTATCTATTTATCATCTTGTATGTCAATATAGCCAATAGAAATGCTAGGAATGGTCAAGTGGGCTGGGTGAACCAATGGACAATTCCTATCGTTTCTCAGTCGTCCTGACCGCTCGTACATCGCTTATCGCCACCTGCTGGCCCGCATGCTTGTTGGAGCAATTCATAGTTTGTGTTTGTGTCTGGATGGAGTTTTTTTTTTAACACTGTGGTGTGGATGGGGATTTTATTTTAAACAGAGCCTGAGAATATCCGTTTGGCAAAAGATCCAGATACGTGAGGACATGGCCTTAGTAGTTCCTTATTTACCAGTCAGTCCGTATTCCCGTGCCTTGTTCTATTGATCAGTCCGTGTTCTATTGTGCTTCTAACATCCTTGTCCTCCTTTTGCTCACAGTTCCTGCCTGGCTCCACTCCCTGTCCCCCCCTGTCCCCCCATCTTGGATTCCCGTGGATGACCTCTGCCTGCCTGACCATTCTCTCTGTGAACATCCCTGGACTGTATGAGGACCCTCTCCTGGCTACGACCCTCTGACTACCCCGTACCTGCTCACTCCCCGGACCGTCTGAATACCCGCTCCTGGCTACGACACCCGCCGTTTGGGTTATACTCTGATTCCACATCGTCTCTGCTTGTTTGTGTCTGCACCTGTGTTCGAGCTTAGTGACACCGTTACAAATAGCCCTAAAAAGAAAAGTGCACCTTTAATATGCACATACACTTTTACGCAAGACACTTTCTGTAAAAATTTACTATTTTATTTCATCTTACTACTACTACTTATTGTTATTGAACACACACACCTGCACTGCACCATGCACATACACTATACACATGACACTTAAATAATTGACTTACCTCATTTTATATTTAATTTGATCCTACTACTACTACTACTACTTATTGTTACCATTCTTGTATTCATTGTTGTTTCTCAATTGTGCACTGTTGAGTCTGAGCTGAAACATAAACAATGAATTACCTGCAATGCCCCTGTATTTTGAACTTGAACTAGTCCTTAATATTTTGTTATGAGAGAGTTGGTCCTTAAGAGTTGTTCCAGACAAAACATGCTGACATAAATGGAGTAAAGGAATATTACACTAGGAATGTGAACATATGATTTTTCCATAATACTACTTGATATGTGCTCATTTTAACTATGTACTTTTGGTAATGATGATATGTAATGACCAATTTTAAGTAGAAAAGCCTAACCAGGGACAGGGGTCGCAAATTAGCCTTGGCTAAAAATCCTATATGCGACACATCTGTTTCATGTTATTGTAACTTGTTAAAATGTTACTAATAAATAAACTAATAAATAAATCTCAAAACTGTACTTAAATACTCAAGAAAGAGTATTTATGGTAGTTACTTTCCGCCCCAAGGAATAAGAGAAGACACACATTGAAATTAAACTTTTTAAACTTTTAGGTTCCATATTATTTTTTTTTTAAACTTTGGCCATTCCCCTGGCTCTTTTATGTGTTTATCACATTTATTCTGGTCAAGGATGACCGACAGTAACAGGCTGAAAGGGTTCAGATGGGGGGGAAGACACTCTGGGAAAGGCACGGCTGCAGTCCGGGATTCGAACTCGCTAAACCCCAGATCCGTGACGAGCACGGTTGTCCACGGCGCTGAAATAGCGCTTGCGGTACGTGGTGAGCTACTGGAGCTCCCCTTAGGTTCCATATTATGTTTAGGATTCTTGTTTCTGAAATTAAAGGAACACGCCAACATTTTGGGAAATTAGCTTACCATCTTCTCCAGAGAGAGACAAGAAGATAGATACCAGTTTCCTCTCTGTGCGTTCAGTAGAAAGCTGGCTGCATGTTAGCCTAGCTTAGCACAATGAATGGAAGTGGACAGTGCCGGTTAGCCTCTAGGCATGCCATTGTCCAACTAACACCTCTCCCGAAGGCTAACCGGCACTGTCCGCTTCCATTCATTGTGCTAAGCTAGGCTAACATGCAGACAGATAATTCATAATTCAGTGATGACCTCAATTTGTTGTGTTTTGTGTAGATCCTTTATGTCTATAATGACATGTTTTTGTAATGGATGGACCTGTATGTCATGTATGTCAGAAATTATATATATCTGTATGTTGTGTATGTCATTAATGTCACTATGAATTGAAAATGGGGGACCCTGATGTAAATAAGACGAAAGTCTTTCTCTGGTCTGCATCCCCTTAACAATTGTGTGTATTGAGCCGTACTGTATTGTACCCATTCTGCAATATTTTAATCAGGTTTTCAATCAATCAATCAATCAATCAATCAATCAATCAATCAATCAATCAATCAATCAATCAATCAATCAAGCATTCACATAATGCTTTTATATATATAGCCCAGTCCCCATCCGGGGTATTGCCCCGACTTGCTCAATGCTATTGGTTAATTAACCCATGTGGTAACCCCGCCCCCTCCCCAACATACTGTAATGCCATAGGAGAAGAGGGTAAATCTTGAAACCCCGCCTCCTGAATAGAACTCTTAAAAGTCCATCCTCCTTTGACAACTCAGTTAAACTCATTCAATCGACACACAATGCATCTGCTGGTACTGATCCTAGGGAGCGTGCTTCTCCCCCAAGGCAAGTTTTTAATGATTTAACTCTTTGTTCTATATTTTACTGTCTGTAATGTATGTTAAACATTGATGGTTAATCAGTTGCTTACCATTTAAAGTTTACATTTTGTCATTTACCTGGCACTTTTATCCAAATTGACTTACAAATTGTGAACAAGGCACCACCAGGAGGGTTAAGTTACCGGTAACTGAATCGAATGACCATTTAGTGTTGGTTGCAATAGTCTCATTGTAATGAGTGTAAAAAAAAAAAGATAAGCTATAATGCAAATGGGAAACAATCATTCTATGTACTGTGTAGTTTAAAAGTACTATTGCAATATCAAAATTTCAACGGCCCACCCTCGGGGCCCGGCACATTTAACGCTGTCTGTCAGCATAGTTGTATCTCTGAAGCAGCACATTGTTTGAAAGCTAAAATGTTAAGCTAAAATGTTATTAGGAGTTCATAAAGCAATGGGCAAGAGTTACATTTTATGGTTAAGGACCAATACAGACTTTCTACCATTTATGTTGTATTTTGGCTTTTCTCTGCTGAGCTGTCAATCACCAGACACCAGTTAATTGCCATGCGGCATGGCAGGTGTGTGGGCTTGATTGCCACCTGATTGGTGTCTGGTGTGCAGTTCCCTAAGTATAGGCTTGGTTTCTTGTGTTTGGCTGCTTGTTCATTTCATGTTTCCCTCAAGTGTGCCAAGTACATGTTTCTAGGTTTATTTTCTGTAGTTTCTCATTTCTTATCCTGGTGTGTTTCTATAGCTTGTTTTTTATTCAGTGCTTGTGTTTTCCATATCGCTCTGCAACTCCCCTTGTGTCTGCGTGTGTCCTACCCACTTCCCCCCCCCCCCCCCAATTCTGACAAATTGCTGCATAGAAAACAAACTGGACTACTTTCAAATTTTAAGCCGAAGGGAAGTGACATCGGTTGTCGCAAAGAATGCAAATGGAAGAACAGTCTTTGCAGCTAGAACCCAATTATAGTTAGAAATTACATTTGATGCTGGAGGAAGGAATTTCATCGTAAACAAGAGAACAAAGACTAATCCTAATGCTTAACTACATTTGGTTAAAAGAACACGGCAACATTTTGGGAAATTGGCTTAGTCTTCTGAGGGACAAGAAGATGGATACCAGTTTCCTTTGTGCGTTCAGTAGAAAGCGATCTGGCTACACATTAGCCTAGCTTAATAATAATAATGGCTTGGATTTATATAGCGCTCTTCATGACACCCAGAGCGCTTCACCGAGTCCATTATTCGTTCATACAGTCATACCGGTGGTGGTAAGCTACAAGCCAGAGCTGCCCTGAGGCAGACTCACAGAAGCGTGGCGGATAATCATCGCCTACCGCCCCTCCGACCACCAACATTCACATGCATACACATTCATACGAGGTAAGTCTTGCCCAAGGACACAACGGCGATGGGATGGACATGGGCTTGAGCAAGATTCTAACCACCAACCCTTCGATCATTGGACGACCCGCTCTACCCCTGAGCCAAAGCCGCCCCCCAGCTTAGCACAATGAATGGAAGCGGACAGTGACGGGTAGCCTAGGCATTTTCCAACTAACACCTCTCCCGAAGGCTACCCGTGACTTGTCTGCTTCCATCATTGTGCTAAGCTAGTTATTGGCAAACTAATTTTAAATTCCTTGCACTGCTACAGTGAATCGACTGCAGCCCGAGCTGTTTCCTAGCAATTAAATTCTACTGAAACAGTCCATACTATATAATAGTCAATAAACTGCATTGGTATTATCGGTTACAGAACAGATTTTTTTGTCGTCATAGGAATTTGCTAGCATTGTCCCACTTTCTTTTGCTCTTTTCGCGGGGCGATGGTGGATCAGGAGGTAGAGCGGTCAGGAGGTAGAGCGGTCGTCTGGTAATCTGTTTGGTTCCCGGTCAGTGTCCTTGAGCAAGACTCTTAACCCCCTAACTGCTCCCAATGAGCAGGCCGGCACCTTGCATGGTTGTCGGTGAGTGAATGTGAGGCACAAGTTGTAAAGCGCTTTGGATAAAAGCTGCCATATAAATGCACCATTTAACTAACTTGAGCTTGTTTATCTTTTACCTTAGCCTTCACCCTGCAATGTTACCAGTGTCCTGAAGGGTTGGGGAGCTGCACGGCCAAAGTGACGTGTTCTACGGTCGGTGCTCTGTGTGGAATAAAGAGGGTCTCCACATACAAGGGTACGTAGTGTATGGTGTTACATTTATTTTTATTTTTTTTATTGGTCTTTTTCCCCCTCCATTTTCCTCCGATTTTCTCCCATCCCAATGTTAGTCGTATGCCAATTCCCAGTCCCTTCCTGATCGCTGCGCACTTACCCCCCACAGTCAGATCATCTGGGAGAGTGGAGGCTACCACGTGCTTCCTCCGACACACGTCCAGCCAATCACCGCTTCTTTTCACCTGGCAGCGCGGATTCTCATTGAGAGGGCGTAGCGTGTGGGAGGACCACACTATCCCCCTCACGTCCAATCCGCGCTTAGCAGGCGCCCCGACCGAACTGTAGGAGTCGCTGTTTACAACGACCCGGACCCACCCCGCCAGCTTCTCCCACCCTCTGATACAGCCAATTGTATCAGTGCAGACGGCCAGCCAAGCTGGTGACAACCCCGGAGCTGTGAGCTGGATTCGAACAGGCGAATCGAGCTCACAGCTCCGGGGCTGGTGACGAACCCAATCTCCGCTCGGCCACCTAACCGCCTATATGGTGTTACATTTATAATGGTTAAAGGTCTAGTTTCTTTTTTCAACAATCTATCTTTGGGGTGTATGTAGATGTATCTTAAGAGTTTTGACTTGTAGATTAATACACAGGTTTTTGAATGTTCGGTGGTCGAAAGTAGCTTAAGTATTTGTACTTGAGCGCTGTACTTCCGAGTATTTCCATTTTGGGGAACTTTGAATGTAGTGGCGTAAAGGCACAAAGGAAATATTGTACTTTTCACTCCATTGATCTGAACCCCTTAATTACTAGTTAGTTATAATATGTTGCATAGAAAACGTATGGAAACATTTATGACTTTCAAATTTCCAAGAGCAGCATAACTGGACTACATACTGTACCACTTTAACACAACATATAGGTTGTATGTCTGCAGCAAACGCTCGTAAATTAACTTGGCACGTTAACACTGTCTAAGTCTACAAATTAGTAATTTTCCTTTTCATTCTCCAATATGCAGGTGCTGAGAGAACTGACGTGTACATACCGACTTGTGTTGATCAATGTGCTGTCGATGCCTCGCTCAACTTTGGAATAGGCAAATTCCTCTTGACTTCCAAGTGTTGCTCAACTGACGACTGCAATATTCCAGAATTATTCGCCAATGACTTGCCAACTACTCAAGGTAACCGCCTTTACAGTATAGTTTCTTTTTTGCCCCATGTGATATTCAGCTGTTTCTTTGGCTTGGTGTTTTCTAAAGAGCAGGAGAAACTGCAATACACAATTTGTACTTTCCATAAATCTGTCCATGAATCCATTTAGTTAGATCCAGCACTTATGTATCTTGTGATTATTTCTACATTTGAGACGACCACTTACTGGATTAGCATTAGCTATTTCCAAACCTGATGTCACACGAATGCCAGACGCGCTCGCCCAATAGACAATTCGTTTTATTAGTGTGAACGTATATATTTGATCCAGTGCACATTTTGATAGTATTGTGATATCCCATGGACTAGCTGTTTTAATAAATTTCAACATTTGATTGCTGCATATCCTTTGACGATTGACCAGATTGATGTCACAGAAATCTAGCGATCGCTAGAATCTTTATTCCAGGGCCAGGCCAACTAACGGATTGAAAAATTAAATGACTTATGACAAATGTCTGTATAAGTTAGGATTTAACTTTTTTTTCCCCCTGATTGCTAGGTGTTGATGGAATACATTTGAAAATATATATATTCTTTATATACATCGGTGAGGTATACCTTGATATGATGGGGATGACAGTGGCTCAGGGGGTAGAGCAGACGTCTGGCAATCCGGAGGTTCCCGGTTCGATTCCCGGGCAGCGTGATGTGTCCTTGAGTAAAACACTTAACCCCTATATGCTCCCGATGAGCAGGTTGGCACCTTGCATAGTTGCCGGTGTGTTGATTGAATGGGTAACAAATTGAAAAGCGCTATATAAAAAGCAGCCATTAACCATATGACAACTGAAACGTGTATATATATTCTGATGGCCCAGGTTGTCCTGTTATCACTTAAAGCAGGGGTTCTCAACCTTTCTGCTGCCAAGGTACCCCTGTGTTCAATAAAATATTCCAGGGCACCCCTACATACGATAAAGACTTTTCCGGTCCTGTCTTTTTTGCTACAATGATGACAAGTGCTTGCTTTCAAAATAATGTTTATTTAAGAAACCGGGAAACACATTTGTGTGTATATGCAGGCTATATAATGCATTATTAACAGGTGTTTCAGGTCTAAATGGCTTAGTACTGTTGACATTATACTGCTTCTAGTAGTAAATCAAATAGCATATTTCTTTAAATAGAATTACAGAAAATTATCACTAAAGTGCTATCTGTTGCAGCTGCACACTTTCCCATTAAAAATAGCATATTGGATAAGTGTGACCATTTCTCAAACAGAAAATCATGTATTTTTTTTAAATACAGAAAAAGATCACAAAGTTACCATTTCTCAAAAAATATAAATAAATACAGAAAATAAGCACTCGTTCACTCAGTGGACATTTCTAGCTCAATGCGAGGTCTGCTGCTGCTGGCTAATAATACGGTCAATACGTGGGGAGATCTTTGACAAGGCAACACGCATGTCATCCTCAAGGCTCTACTTGGCCCTATATTTTGTTTTCAGAGCTGTCATGGATGAAAAGCCAGCTTCACACAGATATGTGGTGCTAAATGGTATCAACACCGTAACTGCTGCATCATGAGATACTTGGTACTCAGCACCACACTCTGAAATTAGCTCTCCAGTTGGTATCAGATGAGATTTCAATTGAGTTCTTCCAAGAGTTTGGATGGAGATGTGTCAGGAAGCTTTGTCTCAATGTTGTCTAAAGGTTTTTTTTATCCAGAGTAACTTGGTGATCCTTTTCTGTATTTTATTAAATAATGATTTTGAGAAATGGTCACACTTATCCAAATATGGTATTTTCATGGAAAACAGTGCAGCTGCAACAGATGGCACTTTAGTGATTTTCTGGAATCCAAAAAGAACTAAATTTTTTATTTTTTTAATATCAACCCCTGTTGAGAACCGCTGACTTAAAGAACATAACATTTCTACCACAGGATTAACTACACTCGGACATAAAATAATTCTTTTTTTGAATATTCATCATTCAAGACTATGGCTATTCCAGACTCCTTATATGGACATTTTAAATTCCTGCAGGTCCTCCCAATGGTAAGACGTGCCACACCTGTGACGGTGTCGGTCTGGACTGCACTGGCACACTGAGCTGTTTAGGGGACGAGGATCGCTGTGCCTCATTAATCTTCAAGCCTGGTGAGATGTTCTGATTAGCACTACACATAGTAGTAATTTGTATATTTTGCACTTTACTGGTTGGATGCCGAGCCTGGTTGTACTGTACTTGTGCTGTATAATGACAATACAGGGTCATAGTGGCACAGGAGGGGGGGGGGGGCGAACGAGAAATGAGAATAAAAAAATAAGCTAAAGGTATAATGGGTCTAAGGAAAACTTATGTAAAGAAAATATTTACATTCCTGTGCTCGGAAGGAATGTCCTGGTAAAGCTGGTCCATGTAAAAATGTGTTTTGTGTTCACAGCGGAGGGGAAAGGCACAGTGATGAACGCCAGAGGCTGTGCCTCCGCAGCTATGTGTCAAGCCGGGACAATTATAGGAACTGATGTGCACTGCTGCCAAGGAGATTTGTGCAACAACGATGGTAGTTTGGGGTTTTTCCCCAATTTATTTTATCCCGTTGTGTTTTTCTATAGCTTTTATATTTCAGTGTGCTTATTTTCCTCACCCTATCTCTCTGCAACTCCAGTTGTAACTTTAAGATTCCCTTTTGTGTATCTGCGTGTGTCTTACAATTCTGGCATTGTTGCATAGAAAACGTGGCAAAAACGTAACCACTTCAAATTTGAAGCCTGCCAACATAACGACTAATTTAACATGACTTATAGAAGTCAATGGTTGAACACTCAAGCACTGGAATACGTAAACATCATGTAGAATGTGTACTTTAACTTAAAGTAACTATGTACTACTTCCACCACTGGTTCATCACATTTTTTACGTTAATGTACACAAATACCGGTATGTATATATATATAAACTGCGTTGGTATTATCGGTTACAGGACAGATATTTTTTTTAGTAGTCATGAATTAGCTTTCATTGTCCCACTTTCTTTTGCTCTTTTCGCGGGATACAGTGGCTCAGGAGGTAGAGTGGTATCTGTTTTGATTCCCGGTCGGTGTCCTTGAGCAAGACTCTTGACCCCTAACTGCTCCCAATGAGCAGGCCGGCACCTTGCATGGTTGTCGTCAGCTTGTCAATGTGAGGCATAAGTTGTAGAGCAGCTTTGGATTAAAGCTGCCATATAAATGCACCATTTAACTAACTTGAGCTTGTTTATCTTTTACCTTAGCTTTCCCCCTGCAATGTTACCAGTGTTTTGGAGAGTTGGGGAGCTGCACGACCACAGTGACGTGTCCTACTGTCGGTGCTCAGTGTGAAATCATGAGATTCGCTGCCTACAAGGGTACGTAGTGTATGGTGTTGCATGTATAATGGTTAAAGGTCCAATACAGTTTCTTTTTTCAACAATCTATGTTTGGGGTGTATGTAGTAAGGCTGAGCAACCTTTGTTCGTTAAGTTGGCGTTCGAATTTCAAAATATTAATAAAAGAATAATAATACTTTATATTTTCTAATTCTGTTTAAACCAATGGGGTTTTTCTTCACAGTTGCAGATAAAGATTAGGCTACACTAATATTATAGTATTAAAAGAAACTGAGTTATATTCATTAAAGAAAGTTGATTTAGTTGGGCTGGGGCTTCTCCCTGGTCTGGGGCTGGAAAGTTGATATAATAAAAGACATTTAATCACTATTCAAATTGAGGATATTTTATAAAAAAATCAAAAACGAAGGTTCGTTCGTTCGAAAAACCCTGACTAAGTTCGAATCCCAACGGAGTTTGGGGACAGCCTTAGTATGTAGATATTATATTGAAGAGTTTTGACTTGAAAGTAACTAAGTATTTGTATTCGAGCGCTGTACTTCAGAGTTGAGATCCATTTTGGGGAACTTTGAAATGTAGTGGAGCAAAAGAACAAAGGAAATATTGTGCTTTCACTCCTACACATCCTAACCTCTCAGTTACTAGTTACTTATATGTTGCATAGAAAACATGAAACTTTCAGATGTCCAAAGGGCAGCATAACTGGACCACATACCACTAACACAACATATAGCCCATAGGTTGTATGTCTGCAGCAAACATTCGTGAATTAACTTGGCAATTATCCTCATTCTCCAATATGCAGGTGCTGAGAGAACTCGCAACGTGTACGCACAGACTTGCGTTGATCAATGTGCTGTCGATGCCTCACTCAACTTTGGAACAGGCAAATTGCTGTTGACCTCCAAGTGTTGCTCAACTCACGAATGCAATATTCCAGGGTTACTCGGCAATGACTTGACAACTACTCAAGGTACCCGCTAAAACTACTGCAATCAGATTTTTTTTCCATGTGATATCCAGCGTTTCTTTGGCTTGGTGTTTTCTAAAGAGCAGGAGAAACTGCAATACACAATTTGGCATCCCGTGAACCAGACGGATGTCCAGCAGCTTGCTTTGTAAAATGTCTATTAGGCAAGATTTCAGCATTAGCAAATTGTGTAGTTTTGTTTGGTGATTTGGCCTAGATTAAGGAAACGAGCATGGCCGAACCTAGCACATTTGGTGCCCTATAGCTTCCCCTCTGCCACATTAATAGTCTTTGCTGGGTTTTTGGCCCCCCCCTGGGTGGCGCTCTAGGCAACTGCCTATAGAAAGATCCATATCTTGTGACTATTTATAAATTTGACGACTACTTACTATTAGCTATTTCCTGATTGTCGCATGAATGCCAGGCGCGCTCACCCAATAGACGGATTCGTTTTAGTGTGAACATATACATTTTATCCAGTGCACATTTTGATAGTATTGTGATATCCCATGGCTGTTATACATTTCAACATTTGATGGATCGACACAGAATGACCGGATGTGATGTCACAAAGCTAGCGGGACACTATAATCTTTATGCCAGGCCAACTAACAAATTAAATAACTAGGGCAAAAATTTCTTACTTTCCCCCTGATTTGTTGATGGAATACATTTGACTAATATCAAGTTTATCTTTTTTCCAATACAATTATTTGATATATAGAGGTATACCTTGATATGACTAATGCAAACCTATATATTCTGATGGCCCAGGTTGTCCTGAAAATAACTATGTATAAGAACATACAGGATTAACTACACTTGGGCGTAATATAAAATTTTATTAATATTCACGATCATTCAAGGCTATGCCAGGCTCGTTATATGGACATTTTAAATTCCTACAGCTCCCAATGGTAGGACGTGCCATACCTGTGTTGATCTGGACTGCACTGGCACACTGAGCTGTTTAGGGGACGAGGACCACTGCGTCTCATTAATCTCCAAGGGTAAGATGTTCTGATTAGCGCTACACAGTACAGTACACACGGTACTTAATTTGTATATTTTGCACTTACTGTAACATTTGCACTCTGGTTGGATGCCGAGCCTGGTTGTGCTGTATAATAACACATTTGCATTACAGAAGGTAATGGTAAAGCTGGTCCATGCAAAAATAATGTTTTTGTGTTCACAGAGGGCAAAGGGCGTTCAGAAAGGGGCTGTGCATCCAGAGCTATATGTCAAGGCCGGACAGGGGAAGCGATGGCAGGAGTTGTAGAAAGTGTGAGCTGCTGCCAAGGAGATCTATGCAACAACGACGACGCCAGACTGAACAACGGCACACTCGGCTCATCTGCAGGACGGGCTGGGTTTAGCCTGTTGCTCCTGGTGGCATCGGTGACGTCTGTTCTCTTCCTTTAAGATCATTCAGACTGTAACCCCGCCCCTTTCCCTCTGCATAGCCTTGTTCTACTGCTCATAGTAGCACTTGTCTTCTGCAAATTGTATTTTTTTTTAATTTAAAGTAAATGTTCTTTTACACGATGCTGCTTCTGGGCGAGTGGTCTCTGCTATAAGAATATTTTCTGTTGTGCTTCTGTATGGAAGATTTCTGTAACTCATTAAAACTGTCTTCTGAATGAACCATTTGCTTCTGAGATTTTTTTTCATTGGAATTTGCACTCACTGAATTTGGTGCTTTTCCAGAACAGTCTTTACGCTAAGGTATTTGATTGAAAACTTATGGTTACAGGTCAATACAAACGACTGCTAAGAGGATGTAGAGCAGAAAATACTTTCATCAAGACATTTAGAGACTTGCAAATATACAGTACTATGTAAGAACATCATAAGAGGGGGTTGGGTGGGGGGGCGATTTTTTTTTACATTACATTTACATTTTTTCATTTAGCTGACTCTTTTATCCAAAGCGACTTACAAGTTCTGTACAAGTCTCAGCTGAGTAACAATGTTCATCAAGTGTTGCATGTTACAGTGTTTGTTTATTAGGACTAGTGCATGACTGCAAGTAGGGATGTCCCGATCACGTTTTTTGCTCCAGATCCGATTTTTGAGTATCTACCGATACTGATATTTTCCATCAAAAAAGATTTCATTTAAATTTATTTTTTTATTCAACAAACATGACCATGTTCACGTCTTAAACTTTAAAATTTCATTTCATCCATTTATTTATTGTCACACAGAGCAGAATAATTGCCAAAACAAACATAGTATCCAGCTGCAGAATGGCAGACCAGCCACACTCTAGGACCCAAACGCATTTCCTTTTGATTTAATTATACATCAACTGATTTATGTCAAGGATTACAATACCTCACTTGAATAACTTTTCACCTGGATAACGTCAACATTCAGGGTGAATGTAATGTGAGAAATTGGGATTAAAAAAGTGTGACTGGTCTGCCGTTCTGCAGCTGGATACTATTTGGTTTGTGTTGGCAAAATTCTTCTGCTCTGTGTGACAAATGAATGATATGCAATTAAAACCCAAACTAAGGCCTCAGTATGAGTTTAAGATGTGAACATGTTTGTTGAATAAAAAAAGAGAAATACCGCCGGGACACGTGTTGCTTTTTAACAGCGGAGGAGTGCAAGAATGTGACAATTTGACCATGTGACCGTGGCAGCGCGAGAGAGCGGCAATGCGGAAATAGGCTGTCTATTGCCATTCTCTAAGACAAACGCTAACCTTAACCAGCTCCTTAACGGCGCCTAAACTTAACCGTTCTAACCTTAACCAACTCCGAAACTGGCGGAGTTGGGCGGCACGGTGGTGTAGTGGTTAACACTGTCGCCTCACAGCAAGAAGGTCCAGGGTTCGATTCCCGCTTGGGGACCAGGTTTCCATGATGCCAGGTACCCAGGTGGGGTATCTCCCAGGCCTTTCTGTGTGGAGTTTGCATGTTCTCCCCGTCCTCGCAAGGGTTTCCCCCCCGATAAGATAAACCCAATGGAAAAACATGCACAACAACAGATCGCTAACGCTGTGGCGTCCTTGACGAAGACTGACAGGAGCACTTGGATTGGTCCCCTGGCGCAGCTCACGTTGACGCCTGTCTGCTCCCGGCTGCCCTTGGGAGGGAAGGACGACGGGATGGGTTAATCGCAGAGACGAATCGCATCGGCGATTCTAAAGACAATGTGTGTGTTCCGGTGTGTGTGCTAAAAAAACTAACCACTGTGTGTACCGCTAAAACAGAGTGTCGTTGCATGCCGAATAAAGACCTCCGCAACAGGTCCTGCATTATTATTATAACAATGCCTAACCTTAACCTTAACCTTAACCATGCCTAACCTTAACCTTAACCATAGAAAGAATATTTCCATTCTCTAAGACAAACTCTAACCTTAACCAGCTCCTTAACAGCGCCTAAACTTAACCGTTCTAACCTTAACCAACTCCGAAACAATGCCTAACCTTAACCATGCCTAACCTTAACCTTAACCATAGAAAGAATATTTCCATTCTCTAAGACAAACTCTAACCTTAACCAGCTCCTTAACAGTGCCTAAACTTAACCGTTCTAACCTTAACCAACTCCGAAACAATGCCTAACCTTAACCTTAACCATGCCTAACCTTAACCGGCGAAAGAATACACGTTAAAAAAAAATGTATGGGATTCGAACTTGTCAACAACGGACCGCAGGACCGCTGCGCTGCCAGGTGAGCTGAGCTTCGAATGAAAATCATGGCGGATTAGGGCGGTTACATAATGCCGCAAGCTCTGCCGCTCCGCTCCGCGGAAGAGCTCCGCTCTGCGGTTGCCGCGGGGCGTGTCGCAGCCAATCAGGGAAAACGCGGAAGCAACGGCAGCACTGCTCCACTGTTAATAAGCAATAGGCCGCCGGGACATCCCTAACTGTTAGGGTTGGATCTTTTTTTTCATTTCAGATAATGGTGATGTTACCCAGTGATTTAGTGTAGAGGGAGAAGAGAAGGGGTCCTAGGACCGAGCCCTGGGGGACACCCGTCCACAGGGGGCAGGTGGCCGACAAGGTCCCTCTCCATGACACTTGGTAGGAGCTGTCATTGAGGTATGATGTCAGCGCAGAGCCAGCCACTCATTCCTGCATGGGCCGCGAGGAGGATCTGATGGTTGACTGTCGAAGGCTGCAGATGGATCTAGGAGAATCGGGCCAGAGGAGAGGCCTTTCGCTTTTGCTAAGTGAAGTGCCTCTGTGACCGCAATGAGGGCCGTTTCTGTCGAGTGGCCAGTCCGGAACCCAGACTGATTAGGGTCTAGGAGGTCATTCTGTAAGAGATAAGCAGTAAGTTGGTTGGATACAGCACGTTCAAGTGTTTTAGGAAGGAGAGAAGAGAGACAGGATGATAGTTGCCTATGACTGTTGGTTTTTTATGAGTGGCGTGACTCTGGCTTGTTTTAGGGAGGTGGGGACCACCCCCGAGTTGAGTGAGGAGTTGATGGTTGCAGTTAGGAATGGGAGGATGTCTGGTGCTATGGTCTGGAGGAGTGGATGGTAGCTGGCCCAGCTGGCATGTAGTCGGGACGGTTCGACATTTACTGGGGCCCGTTTCTAATTGCAGTCACCAGTAGGTACTCTGAGCGGGGTAGGGATTAATTCCTGTGTAGGGCGTTCCACATTATTGTGGCAGTTGCAAAACGTGTTTAGTCCCTTGTTTGAGCCGAATCTGGGTTGAACGTGGTGTTTAGTCCCTTGTTTGAGCCGAATCTGGGTTGAACGTGATTTGTGGAACTATCTGTTGTTGTGGACTTCACTGACTGTGTATTTAAGCATTACATCACACGCAGGAGTGGTTTGTGACCAATAAACCATGCCTAGGGGTGGTTGTTAGGCCCGAGGCGCAGCCGAGGGTCGTTAGACCCCCCTAGGCATGGTTTATTGGTCACAAATCACGACTGCACGTGGTGTAAAGCTTTTATACAACTGCCAGATTCATCCAACCTTATTTCTATACAATAAACACACATTAATCGAAGATTTATTGAAAAAACCATCCGCCAGAAAAAGTAGTTCCCACAACTCCATGTGGAAGCAGCTTGAAGTGCATCCAACCAAACTAACACATCCAACTGTGTATTATTGGAATGATTGAGAGAAGTTGCCTCATGTGGAAGCAGCTTGAAGTGCATCCAACCAACTAACACATCCAACTGTGTATTATTGGAATGATTGATTGAAAATTTTATTACCAGATGCAGAATGGGTACAATACAATACGGCTCAATACACACAATTATAAAGTAGGTAAAACAAATTAAAACGTTTTCTTTGCCCTATAGGAAAAAAACGTTTTCTTCGCCCTATTTTTTTATTTATTTCTTTTAGCCTAAACTTAACCAGTTGGAAACCAGGGGTACAGTAATAAAATTAGCAATCAACCAATCAATCAATTCAATAGACCATGCTCACTTAAAACAGCGCTGCTTCTCTCTCAGTCTGACTCACCCGCTGTTGCAGACAGGAGTGTGTGTGTGTGTGTGTGTGTGCGTGTGTGTGTGTGTGTGTGTGTGTCACAGTGTGTGTGTGCGTGTGTGTGTATGTGTGTGTGTGTGTGTGTGTGTGTGTGTGTGTGTGTGTGTGTGTGTGTGTATGTGTGTGTGTGTGTTTGTGGGTACGCCAGCGTCAAGTGAGAGAGAACGCTGCAGTCAGTAGCAAGAAGGAAGTAGAAATTTAAATCAATCAATTAATCTATCAATCAAACCGCGATTTTTCTTTTGTTCTAGATTGCCTCAAGACCCATCAATTACATCATCCAACATTGTTTAAAATACTAACACGTTCCCCTTGACAGAATCGCTTTATATTTAGTCGTTATGACGCTATCAACATATCCATTTGTTAAAGATTATTGTCCGCCATCTTGTTTTTTCCGACGGAGTGATCCGGCGGAGTGATGTGATTCGGTGGTGGGCGGGTCCTGGGACCAGGAGCGTGGATTATGAAGGATACATACGTGTAAATGGACTGTTTCAGCCAATCAGAATAGAGAAATTTGCATGCCGTTGTATAAAGTGAGATAAGCCATGCATTTTCACCAGAAAAGTTGCTAACAAACGGATAAAGTGTTCCAGGTTTCAAACTATCGTTTAACCACCCAAAAAACTAGAATATAGGAGATTGGATCCGTTTCTCAGTTCGTTCAATTTATTACAAGATCGCTCGGCAAGTTCTCCAACTTACACACACAAACGCACTCTGGTGAATTCACAAAGGGATTGTGACTTTTTCTGACTGCCTCTGAAACTGTTTGCTTCACAAAGCAAGTGCAATGGGTGAAATACAGTTTGATAACTTAACAGATTGTATGGGTACAGTACGGCTCAATACACACTTGTTAAGGGGATGCAGACCAGAGATTTTCGTATTTGTTTACTTCAGGGTCCCCCATTTAATTCATTATGACATACACAAGATACAGACATATCGTACTGTTACATTTGTGACCTACACGATATGCAAATATACAGTACTGTTAAACAGATCCTAACAGAAAATATATACATGGGTGGGGGGGAGGGCGTCGATCCTGATATGTGATAAGCTGGTATGTCAGTCAGACTCTACTTTATTTGCCCCATTTAGAGTTAATAGTTAAATGCATGTTTAATTTGGGACCACAAACCAATATTTTCTGTAAGCTTTTTATTTTCTACAGACAGTGCGTATAGTCTTGTTGATAGTAGATGGATAGTGGATAGTAGATATACGTATATAAGTAGATACAGTAAAACTGATAAGAGTGGACAAGTTACCCGAGTACTTCTACTTTGTATTTACATTTTTTAAGAGTTCAAGTTTCTTTATTAGTTGTCATACAGAAGTACAGAATACTTTCATATAAAATGCTTCTTTCTGTTTTGCTCCAGAGATTGTGCTAGATAAAAATAGATGAGTATAAAAAGTATAGTACGTATAAAATAGAATCAAGTACGTAGACAAAGTGTTCAATATATACAATGTACAATGCAGAGTAGAAAAGTAACTGAGTTACACTTACAATACAATATATACTATACAGTACAATGCAGAAATGGGATGAGGTACAATTTACAGTAAGGTGTAATGAGGTATGGGTTGTAGTGCAAATTCTTTGCCAATAAATATAAAGTGTGTTTAGGTGTTCTAAAGTGGGTGCAGCAGTGAGTTGTTTGTTTAAAGTGAGTGTGTGCTGTGAGTGCATTTGATGGTTGTTACGATTGTTCAAATCTTGTTCATTGAACTACAGTATGTAGTTTCAGAAAAGGAGAGTTGTAGGATCCAGTCGGCCAGCTGGCCTGGTGACAGAGTGCCGTTGCAAATAAAAGTCTTGACTTGACTTTATTTTTCACATATTCAGGAAGCCCCGCCGTGAAGCAGGGCATCAAAAAATTGGTTAATACTCGTAATGTTCCTCTCCACGGAAATCTTTAGTAAAAGGCGAAAGATTTATGCGCTCTGAAGAGAAACCAGAGTGAACTGAAGAAGTTACGGAATCGGGGCGACCGTATTATCCAGCTTACTACTCTCAGTTAGGGGTCACAAGATACAACTAAGTGTAACTAACTATTCTTCGTCGCTCGTTCGGAGTTAACCTCAATGATCTGACAAGCCGTGTGTCAACATACATTATATGTATAATGAAACAGTTTGTTGAAAGTTAACTTTATATTTAATGTATTTAACGTACGCGTGCAATGCATGGTGGGGATTATTGCAAACAGGAACAGCTCAGACCAGACGCTTGGATTCGTAAACAACTGTCAAATTGTCTAGGATGCTGCCTGTCATATTGAGTTTCGCCACCAGGTGGAGTAAGTGCTCTAGTAGTAGGTGGACCAAGAGACTCCAATAGATTTTCAAATGGGAGAAGTTTGAAGTTACTGATTTTGGAAGTGAAATGGAGGTTTTAGGTAAGGGGTTTAGTTAGGTTAAAGGTCAGGGTTTGGGTTGGAGGTTGAGTGATTACGGTTAGGTCAGGGGACTGCGGTGCACAGACGCAGTAAACAGAACAGGATTGATTGATTGATTGATTGATTGATTGATTGATTGATTGATTGATTGATTGATTGATTGATTGATTGATTGATTGGGTTGGGTAGTTGGGGGACACTGTACAACTGTACAAGAAAAACTGTACATTGGAATATTGACAAAACCATACTTGGTAATTTACTGTACATTGGAGGGGGTTGGGTTAGGACATTTACAGGGGCCAGTTTCGAATTGCAGTCTCCCGTAGGTGTTCGTTGAGAGTGTTTTTGAAAGTGGGTAGTGATGCACATTCCTTTACAGCTTTGGGTAGGGCGTTCCACATTGATGTGGCATAATTGCGAAACGCATGTAAATGAAACCACCAAAGAGGATCACTGATGCAGTAAACCTGCTTTAACTTGCACATATAAATTCATAATTCAGTGATGACCTCAATTTGTTGTGTTTTGTGTAGATCCTTTATGTCTATAATGACATGTTTTTGTAATGGATGGACCTGTATGTCATGTATGTCAGAAATTATATATTATCTGTATGTTGTGTATGTAATTAATGTCACTATGAATTGAAAATGGGGGACCCTGATGTAAATAAGACGAAAGTCTTTCTCTGGTCTGCATCCCCTTAACAATTGTGTGTATTGAGCTGTACTATATTGTACCCATTCTGCAATATTTTAATCAGGTTTTCAATCAATCAATCAATCAAGCATTCACATAATGCTTTTATATCCCAGTCCCCATCCGGGGTATTGCCCCGACTCGCTCAATGCTATTGGTTAATTAACCCATGTGGTAACCCCGCCCCCTCCCCAACATACTGTAATGCCATAGGAGAAGAAGGTGAATCTTGAAACCCCGCCTCCTGAATAGAACTCTTAAAAGTCCATCCTCCTTTGACTCAGTTAAACTCATTCAATCGACACACAATGCATCTGCTGGTACTGATCCTATGGAGCGTGCTTCTCCCCCAAGGCAAGTTTTTAATGATTGAACTCTTTGTTCTATATTTTACTGTCTGTAATGTATGTTAAACATTGATGGTTAATCAGTTGCTTACCATTTAAAGTTTACATTTTGTCATTTACCTGGCACTTGTATCCAAATTGACTTACAAATTGTGAACAAGGCACCACCAGGAGGGTTAAGTTACCGGTAACTGAATCGAATGACATCTAGTGTTGGTTGCAATAGTCTCATTGTAATGAGTGTAAAAAAAATATATAAGCTATAATGCAAATGGGAAACAATCATTCTATGTATTTAAAGTACTATTGCAATATCAAAATTCCAACGGCCCACCCTCGGGGCCCGGCACATTTAACGCTGTCTGTCAGCATAGTTGTATCTCTGAAGCAGCACATTGTTTGAAAGCTAAAATGTTATTAGGAGTTCATAAAGCAATGGGCAAGAGTTACATTTTATAATGGTTAAGGACCAATACAGACTTTCTACCATCTATGTTGTATTTTGGCTTTTCTCTGCTGAGCTGTCAATCGGCACACACCAGTTAATTGCCATGCGGCATGGCAGGTGTGTGGGCTTGATTGCCACCTGATTGGTGTCTGGTCTGCAGTTCCCTAAGTATAGGCTTGGTTTCTTGTGTTTGGCTGCTTGTTCATTTCATGTTTCCCTCAAGTGTGCCAAGTACATGTTTCTAGGTTATTCTCATTTCTTATCCTGGTGTGTTGTAGTTTCAATAGCTTATTTTTTTATTCGGTGCTTGTGTTTTCCATATCGCTCTGCAATTCCCCTTGTGTCTGCGTGTGTCCTGCATAGAAAACATGACAAACTGGACTACTTTCAAATTTTAAGCCGAAGGGAAGTGACAACGGTTGTCGCAAAGAATGCAAATGGAAGAACAGTATTTGCAGCTAGAAACCAATTAGTTAGAAATTACATTTGATGCTGGAAGAAGGAATTTCATCGTGAACAAGAGAACAAAGACTAATCCTAATGCTTAACTACATTTGGTTAAAGGAACACTGCAACATTTTGGGAAATTGGCTTAGTCTTCTGAGAGACAAGAAGATGGATGCCAGTTTCCTCTGTGCGTTCAGTAGAAAGCGATCTGGCTACACTAGTCTAGCTTAATAATAATAATGGCTTGGATTTATATAGCGCTCTTCATGACACCCAGAGCGCTTCACAGAGTCCATTATTCGTTCATACAGTCATACCGGTGGTGGTAAGCTACAATTGCTGCCCTGAGGCAAATAATCATCGCCTACTGCCCCTCCGACCAGCACCAACATTCATTCACATGCATACACATTCATACGAGGCAAGTAGGTTAAGTGTCTTGCCCAAGGATACAACGGCGATGGGATGGACATGGGCTTGAGCGGGATTCGAACCACCAACCCTTCGATCATTGGACGACCCGCTCTACCCCTGAGCCAAAGCCGCCCCCCAGCTTAGCACAATGAATGGAAGCTGACAGTGACGGGTAGCCTAGGCATTTTCCAACTAACGCCTCCCCCGAAGGCTACCCGTGACTGTCTGCTTCCATCATTGTGCTAAGCTAGTTATTGGCAAACTCATTTTAAATTCCTTGCACTGCTACAGTGAATCAACTGCAGCCCGAGCTGTTTCCTAGCGACGCAATTCTACTGAAACAGTCCATACTATATAATAGTCAATAAACTGCATTGGTTTTATCGGTTACAGAACAGATTTGTCGTCATAGGAATTTGCTAGCATTGTCCCACTTTCTTTTGCTCTTTTCGCAAGCGACGGTGGATCAGGAGGTAGAGCGGTCGTCTGGTAATCTGTTTGGTTCCCGGTCAGTGTCCTTGAGCAAGACTCTTAACCCCTAACTGCTCCCAATGAGCAGGCCGGCACCTTGCATGGTTGTCGGTGAGTGAATGTGAGGCACAAGTTGTAAAGCGCTTTGGATAAAAGCTGCCATATAAATGCACCATTTAACTAACTTGAGCTTGTTTATCTTTTACCTTAGCCTTCACCCTGCAATGTTACCAGTGTCCTGAAGGGTTGGGGAGCTGCACGGCCAAAGTGACGTGTTCTACCGTCGGTGCTCTGTGTGGAATAAAGAGGGTCTCCACATACAAGGGTACGTAGTGTATGGTGTTACATTTATAATGGTTAAAGGTCTAGTTTCTTTTTTCAACAATCTATCTTTGGCGTGTATGTAGATGTATCTTAAGAGTTTTGACTTGTAGATTAATACACAGGTTTTTGAATGTTCGGTGGTCGAAAGTAGCTTAAGTATTTGTACTTGAGTGCTGTACTTCCGAGTATTTCCATTTTGGGGAACTTTGAATGTAGTGGCGTAAAGGCACAAAGGAAATATTGTACTTTTCACTCTTCATCTGAACCCCTCAGTTACTAGTTACTTATAATATGTTGCATAGAAAATGTATGGAAACATTTATGACTTTCAAATTTCCAAGAGCAGCATAACTGGACCACATACTGTACCACTTTAACACAACATATAGGTTGTATGTCTGCAGCAAACGCTCGTAAATTAACTTGGCACGTTAACACTAAGTCTACAAATGAGTCATTTTCCTTTTCATTCTCCAATATGCAGGTGCTGAGAGAACTGAAGTGTACATACCGACTTGTGTTGATCAATGTGCTGTCGATGCCTCGCTCAACTTTGGAATAGGCAAATTCCTCTTGACTTCCAAGTGTTGCTCAACTGACGACTGCAATATTCCAGAATTATTCGCCAATGACTTGCCAACTACTCAAGGTAACAGCCTTTACAGTATAGTTTCTTTTTTGCCCCATGTGATATTCAGCTGGTTCTTTGGCTTGGTGTTTTCTAAAGAGCAGGAGAAACTGCAATACACTTTGTACTTTCCATAAATCTGTCCATGAATCCATTTAGTTAGATCCAGCACTGAATGTAACTTGTGATTATTTCTACATTTGAGACGGACCAATTACTGGATTAGCATTAGCTATTTCCTGATTGACGACACCAAACCTGATGTCACAAGAATGCCAGACGCGCTCGCCCAATAGACAATTTGTTTTATTAGTGTGAACGTATATATTTGATCCAGTGCACATTTTGATAGTATTGTGATAATAAATTTCAACATTTGATTGCTGCATATCCTTTGACTGACCAGATGTGATGTCACAGAAATCTAGCAATCGCTAGAATCTTTATGCCAGGCCAACTAACTGATTGAAAAATGTCTGTATAAGTTAGGATTTAACTTTCTTTCCCCCCTGATTGCTAGGTGTTGATGGAATACATTTGACTAATATCAAGTTTATTATACAAATATATATATTCTTTATATACATCGGTGAGGTATACCTTGATATGATGGGGATGACAGTGGCTCAGGGGGTAGAGCAGATGTCTGGCAATCCGGAGGTTCCCGGTTCGATTCCCGGGCAGCGTGATGTGTCCTTGAGTAAGACGCTTAACCCCTATATGCTCCTGATGAGCAGGTTGGCACCTTGCATAGTTGTTGGTGAATGGGTAACAAATTGTAAAGCGCTATATAAAAAAGCAGCCATTAACCATATGTCAAAACTGAAACGTATATATATTCTGATGGCCCAGGTTGTCCTGAAAAGAACTATCACTTAAAGAACATACAATTTCTACCACAGGATTAACTACACTCGGACATAATATAAAAAATTGAATATTCATCATTCAAGACTATGGCTATTCCAGACTCGTTATATGGACATTTTAAATTCCTGCAGGTCCTCCCAATGGTAGGACATGCCACACCTGTGACGGTGTCGGTCTGGACTGCACTGGCACACTGAGCTGTTTAGGGGACGAGGATCGCTGTGCCTCATTAATCTTCAAGCTTGGTGAGATGTTCTGATTAGCACCACACATGGTAGTAATTTGTATATTTTGCACTTTACTGTAATATTTGCACTCTGGTTGGATGCCGAGCCTGGTTGTACTGTATAATGACAATACAGGGTCATAGTGGCACAGGAGGGGGGGGGGGGGGCGGGTGCAGGCAGGGCAATGGAAGTGAGAATAAAAAAAATAAGCTAAAGGTATAATGGGTCTATGGCATCAAAGGAAAACTTATGTAAAGAAAATATTTACATTCCTGTGCTCGGAAGGAATGTCCTGGTAAAGCTGGTCCATGCAAAATAATGTTTTTTGTGTTCACAGGGGAGGGGAAAGGCACAGGCACAGTGAGTAACGCCAGAGGCTGTGCCTCCGCAGCTATGTGTCAAGCCGGGACAATTATAGGAACTGATGTGCACTGCTGCCAAGGAGATATGTGCAACAACGATGGTAGTTTGGGGTTTTTCCCAATTATTTTATCCTGTTGTGTTCTATAGTGTGCTTATTTTCCTCACCCTATCTCTCTGCAACTCCAGTGGTAACTTTAAGATTCCCTTTGTGTATCTGCGTGTGTCCTACAATTCTGGCATTGTTGCATAGAAAACATGGCAAAAACTTAACTACTTCAAATTTGAAGCCAATAACGACCAATTTAACATGACTTATAGAGGTCAATGGTTGAACACTCAAGCACTGGAATACGTAAACATCATGTAGAATGTGTACTTTTACTTAAAGTAACCATGTACTACTTCCACCACTGGTTAATCACATATTTTTTACGTTAATGTACACAAATATATATATAACATTTTTGGGTTTACATGCCATAACATAATGCCATCAGTCCTTGTATCAAGAGCAGTCAATACATTTGATAATAAAAAAAGAATCCTCAATATATATTGATCAGTGGTTGAGGATTAGGCCTTTAAAAGGACTTACAACTGGATGTCTTGTCAAGTTGATCTGGAGAGGACCGAAGGGAAGTGACATCAGTTAAAGAACACTTCTTTCAAATGGCAGAACGGTCTTTGCAGCTAGAACCCAATTATAGTTAGAAAGAAATGACGCTGGAGGAAGGAATTTCATCGTCAATGAGAACAAACGATCCGAATGGTTAAAAGAACACGCCAATATTTTGGGAAATTAGCTTTGTTTTTTCCCAAAATGTTGGCGGCGTGTAACATTTAAATTACTTGCAGTTATTGGCAAATGCACTTTATACTCCTTGCACTGCTACAGTAAATCAACCGCAGCCCGAGCTGTTTCCTAGCGACGCAATTCTACTGAAACGGTATACTTTGCAATAAACTGGTATTATCGGTTACAGGACAGATTTTTTTTTAGGGTCATGAATTAGCTTGCATTGTCCCACTTTCTTTTGCTCTTTTCGCGGGATACAGTGGCTCAGGAGGTAGAGTGGTATCTGTTTTGATTCCCGGTCGGTGTCCTTGAGCAACACTCTTGACCCCTAACTGCTCCCAATTAGCAGGCCGGCACCTTGCATGGTTGTCGTCAGCTTGTCAATGTGAGGCATAAGTTGTAGAGCAGCTTTGGATAAAAGCTGCCATATAAATGCACCATTTAACTAACTTGAGCTTGTTTATCTTTTACCTTAGCTTTCCCCCTGCAATGTTACCAGTGTTTTGGAGAGTTGGGGAGCTGCACGACCACAGTGACGTGTCCTACTGTCGGTGCTCAGTGTGAAATCATGAGATTCGCTGCCTACAAGGGTACGTAGTGTATGGTGTTGCATGTATAATGGTTAAAGGTCCAATACAGTTTCTTTTTTCAACAATCTATGTTTGGGGTGTATGTAGTAGGGCTGAGCAACCTTCGTTCGTTAAGTTGGCGTTCAAATTAAAAAAAAATTAATAAAAATAATAATACTTTACATTTTCTAATTCTGTTTAAACCAATGGGGTTTTTCTTCACAGTTGCAGATAAAGATTAGGCTACACTAATATTATAGTATTAAAAGAAACTGATTTATATTCATTAAAGAAAGTTGATTTAGTTTGGCTGGGGCTTCTCCCTGGTCTGGGGCTGGAAAGTTGATATAATAAAAAAGACATTTAATCACTTTATTCAAATTGAGGATATTTTATATAAAAATCAAAAACAAAGGTTCGACCGTTCGTTCGAAAAACCCTGACTAAGTTCGAATCCCAACAGGGTTTGGGCACAGCCTTAGTATGTAGATATTGAAAGTAACTAAGTATTTGTATTCGAGCGCTGGACTTCAGAGTTGAGATCCATTTTGGGGAACTTTGAAATGTAGTGGAGCAAAAGAACAAAGGAAATATTGTGCTTTCACTCCTACACATCTGAACCTCTCAGTTACTAGTTACTTATATGTTGCATAGAAAACATGAGACTTTCAAATGTCCAAAGGGCAGCATAACTGGACCACATACCACTAACGCAACATATAGGTTGTATGTCTGCAGCAAACACTCGTGAATTAACATGGCAATTATCCTCATTCTCCAATATGCAGGTGCTGAGAGACCTCACAACGTGTACGCACAGACTTGCGTTGATCAATGTGCTGTCGATGCCTCACTCAACTTTGGAACAGGCAAATTGCTGTTGACCTCCAAGTGTTGCTCAACTCACGAATGCAATATTCCAGGGTTACTCGGCAATGACTTAACAACTACTCAAGGTACCTGTTATGTTTAAGCTAAAACTACTGCAATCAGATATTTCTTTCCATGTGATGTCAAGTGTTTCTTTGGCTTGGTGTTTTCTAAAGAGCAGGAGAAACTGCAATACACAATTTGGCATCCCGTGAACCAGATGGATGTCCAGCAGCTTGCTTTGTAAAATGTCTATTAGGCAAGATTTCAGCATTAGGAAATTGTGTAGTTTTGTTTGGTGATTTGGCCTAGATTAAGGAAACTAGCATGGCCAAACCTAGCACATTTGGTGCCCTAGGAAAGTTCCCCCCCCCCTGCCACATTAATAGTCTTTGCTGGGTTTTTGGCCCCCCCCCTCTGGGTGGCGCTCTAGGCAACTGCCTATAGAAAGCTCTGCCGCTGGAAGCCACGGTTGCCCCTATGACCTCAAGTCATTTAACATGGACAGATTTAGTTTGTTTGGCTCTATGGTAAATCTGAGAACCAAGCCACACATTCCAGTAATCATCAGAGCGCTAAATCATGCACTCCAGTTATCTTGTTTAACCCCTGGAGTCGCCAGACTTGGATCCGGGTCTGAGGGCACTAGTTACATTTCATCATTATCAAAACGCAGAGACTGTGACTCGGCTGAGCCGTCGCTTGTCATTCTAACACTTCCACCAGAAGCCTATGGCCCGGCCTTGAACTTTCCAAGAAACATTTTAGTTGGATCCAGCACTGAATGTATCTTGTGACTATTTATAAATTTTCGATTACCACTTACTGTATTGGCATTAGCTATTTCCTGATTGTCTCATGAATGCCAGGTGCGCTCACCCAATAGACTGATTCGTTTTATTAGTGTGAACATATACATTTTATCCAGTGCACATTTTGATAGTATTGTGATATCCCATGGCTGTTATACATTTCAACATTTGATCGCTGCATATCCTTTGATGGATCGACACAGAATGACCGGATGTGATGTCACAAAGCTAGCGATCGCTAGAATCTTTATTCCAGGGCCAGGCCAACTATAACAAATTAAATAACTAAGGCAAAAATGTTCCCAGATTCCTGTTGATGGAATACATTTGACTAATATCAAGTTTATCTTTTTTCCAACAATTACTTGATATATATATAGAGGTATACCTTGATCTGACAAATACAAACCTATATATTCTGATGGCCCAGGTTGTCCTGAAAATAACTATGTATAAGAACATACAGGATTAACTACACTTGGATTTTAGTTAATATTCACGTATGCCAGGCTCGTTATATGGACATTTTAAATTCCTACAGCTCCCAATGGTAGGACATGCCATACCTGTGTCGGTGTGGACTGCACTGGCACACTGAGCTGTTTAGGGGACGAGGACCACTGCGTCTCATTAATCTCCAAGGGTAAGATGTTCTGATTAGCGCTACACAGTACAGTACACACGTTACTTAATTTGTATATTTTGCACTTACTGTAACATTTGCACTCTGGTTGGATGCCGAGCCTGGTTGTGCTGTATAATAACACAATTGCATTACAGAACGTAATGGTGAAGCTGGTCCATGAATAATGTTTTTGTGTTCACAGAGGGAAAAGGCAAAGGGGATAAGGGCTGTGCCTCCAGAGCTATATGTCAAGGCCGGACAGGGGAAGCGATTGCAGGAGCTCTGGCAGGAGTTGTAGAAAGTGTCAGCTGCTGCCAAGGAGATCTGTGCAACAACAACGATGACAAACTGAACAACGGCACACTCGGCTCATCTGCAGGACGGGCTGGGTTTAGCCTGTTGCTCCTGGTGGCATCGGTGATGTCTGTTCTCTTCCTTTAAGATCATTCGGACTGTAACCTCGCCCCTTTCCCTCTGCATAGCCTTGTTCTACTGCTCATAGTAGCACTTGTCTTCTGCAAATTGTAGTTTTTTAATTCAAAGTAAATGTTCTTTTACCACTTCTGGGCGAGTGGTCCCTGCTATAAGAATATTTTCTGTTATTCTTCTGTATGGAAGATTTCTGTAACTCATTAAAACTGTCTTCTGAATGAACCATTTGCTTCCGAGCTTTTTTTCATTGGAATTTGCACTCACTGAATTTGGTGCTTTTCCAGAACAGTCTTTACGCTAAGGTATTTGAAAACTTAAGATTGCAGAATGGGTACAGGTCAATACAAACGACCGCTAAGAGGATGTAGACCAGAAAAAATACTTTCATCAAGACATTTTGCAAATATACGGTACTATGTAAGAACATCATAAATAAAAATCAGAAGGGGATGGAAATGTACATTAGAGGGGCTTGGGTTTGGGGGGGGGGCAATTTTGACATTACACTTACATTTTTTCATTTAGCTGACTTTATCCAAAGCGACTTGCAAGTCATCAGGAAGGGTACAACTCTTATCAGCTGAGTAACAAATGTTCATCAAAGTGTTGCGTGTTACAGTGTTGGTTTATTAGGACAAGTGCATGACTAAGGTTAGTTAGGGTTGGATCTTTTTTTTTTTTCAGATAATGGTGATATAATGTTACCCAGTGATTTAGTGTAGAGGGAGAAGGGAAGGGGTCCTAGGACCGAGCCCTGGGGGACACCCGTTGTCGTATATTCCTATATGAATATCTACTGTTAATTACAGTACAATGAGGTTGCTAACTGGATGGAGGGAAATATCACAGAGTGATAGAAACATGGTCCTCGTCTGACTTCCAAAAATAGCCAGTAGAGAATAAGCTTGTATAGCCAGACAACCAGGAGCTATGGTCCAATACTCATTTATTTGCAGAGCGGCCAAGAGTGGATAATGCATTAGTTACATACAGGAATTAATTCAGCATAATACATGATTGTACAAAAGGATTTGATGAGGTAAATCACAATAGCCCTTTCATGTTGGCTCTCTACATCAAGACAGTATTGCACATAAATATTAGTCATGTTAATGAACTGAGAATGTACTAAGCCATACACATGGGCACAACCTGGTCTTAAGGTAGGAATCTGTACATGTTACTCTAACCAACAATAAGAGTCCATGATTCTACTCGCATGTATAACCGCACATTCTCTGGTGGATCGATGGAGGCTCAGCCGGACCCCCCCTGGAGACGGGTCGGTGGGCTGGCCTCCCAACTAACTGCACTGCTTCTATACTTATAGGCCCAAAATGACCTTCCTATCTTTCAACTGGTTCAACCAATCACCAGTATCTTAAAACAGGCAGTCTTCTTGTTAGGGCTATATGACCCAACAACATGTCCTTGTGTGTTTTGCCTGCAGCAGCAGGGGGGGGGGGGGGGGCCTGTGGTATGTTGATGAGTTGGCGACTTTTCCCCCGATGTCCTTTTTGGTATCTTCTTGCAGTGTTTTCATTCTAAACTAATATAATGCAATTATATTTTCTGTGACCTTATCTTGGTTAGGCAGCTGTCCTTACTGCTATACTGAGTCACCATTTTCTGTGGTGTGTGACTGAGTAAACAATGTCGTCATGAGAGAGGTGTCGCCTGGTGGTTTTCAACATTGATGAGGTCTGATGACTTCAGACCTTTTAACATTTCCTTAATAGGGCTTGTGTTGATATAACATTAACCCAGTATAGTCATTGCTCCTTAGGTTAATACTATTCAGTCCACAAGAGCCATCCCAAAACCCCATCTACCAAACTGACACTTTGTATTACTCTATGAAAGGAACCAGCTTTGGCATTCCTAAAAATGGTAATCTATTATTTGTATAGATTCAACCACATTTGTCTTGTCTCACAGAGGCATCTCCGCTTTTGGTCTCTTCTGCTGTGCTCAACTGTCACATGTCTAGAAGGTGTTTGGTTCTTGGGGGTCTGGAATGGCCCTCTACAACTGTGTAAACAACCTTATCATTATAGAGGTTTTTCCTCAAGGTTTCCTCCGGAATGTACTCCGAGAGTCTATGTAATGCATAAATTACCATTACTACAGATATTTTCAGTTTTCAGGGTTAATCTAACATTTTGATTATGAAATCTCAGTCAAGGGTACCACAATTCCTCCCTTTGACATTTTACTAATGTCATATTACAAGTACCTTGACTTGATTTCTATACATACTAGCCATACAATTTAACATAATAACAAATCATACATTTTGAATTTCTCAATTTTCCTTTTTTCTCACATTTTTCTTTCCATTTCCAATTTTTCTCAATTTTCCCTCACATTTGCCCCTGACTATGATTCCCTCCCGGGAGTCCTGGTGACCCATTCATCCAGATCCCCATTTAACCTATTCTGCCTTAATGAAACAGTGTTTACCACTCTTTCATCAGGCCTTGTTCCTCTGGGCTCACAGCCAGAGGTCATTTGTTGAAAACAATTAAAACCATTTAATCTAAACATTACACATTAAAGTATAATCAATCACAATTTTTAAAAAACCCAATTTCTTTAAGTTACAGAATCCTTTTACATGATCTGGGGGAGACAACGTCATTAGTATCATAATATTTTCATTTTACATTCATTCTCTGAAATAATCTCTTCTTTCTGCTAATTCTTTTCTTAAGATAGTACAATCACATTTGCATAATCAATCAATTGCTTCCCACCTATCCTCCCCCCTTATGACCCATATAATGGTCATAACCTACCACCTTGTTTCCACAGCCCAGTCCGGCAGAGGAAAGCAGATCTTCAACGAAAAATTTCTTTCACTTACTCTCCTCACTCTGGCCATAACCTCACTATGTGAATGCGTCTTAACCGTCCCTGCGTTGTGTAATTTTTCCGCCCTTTGTTTGCGCGTCCTACCAAATCAATGTGCACAAAACAAAGCCAATCAGTATCTATTCAGTCTTGTCTCTGTCCCCTACAGTCCAATCACAACTCCATAACTCCCCAGAGAACCTTGTCCACACATTCTCAGCTCAGCCCTCAGACCGGCTCCGCCCCCCCAGGCCAGGTCACATGCCCCAGGTCTAGTCATCTATTATCTCATGACAACCCGTCGTCAGACGACTCTTTTAGTGTGGATGTTCCTCCAAACTACATCTGTTCAGTTTTTACAACCTGGCCCCCCCTGCATGGGGTCGGTATAGACGGGGGTCCCCGTGCACAAGAATTCTCTCACCACAATTTGTAATTGACCACCATTGGACTGCAGAGTAACAGGGGAAATGAAATCCTACGTTACCGCTCTAATGTAGTGTATTCATGTGTCTCCCACCGCTGATCTGCAATTCCCCTCCTTGACTGAGCTGTTGAAGAAACAAGCACAAAGCAAATCTTTTTACACCATATGTCAACATACTTTATAAGGGAAGCCATTAATTCCATATGCAAATCGTGGTGGCACTACTCATCTTTCATCGATCCGTTCCAATGCATCCCAGCCTCCAACAGTCCTCTCCCGCCAAATCATGTAAAACAGTTTGGGAAAAACAAAAACCAAACAATTAACCAAATATCTAAATATATCACACCCTACTACCACATGTCTTGCAACTTCTACATGAGAAATTATCATTCATACTGTTGTGGAAAGGTTGTTTAACACAGCAGGAGACGATATTTCCAGTTGTAACAAATAGGTAATTTATTTAAGAAAAGAAGTTCTTTAACAGCAAGAGCTATGGGTCAAAGAGGATCGCCACAGCTTGAACAAAAACACTCTGTCCTGGATCCCTTTGCCTGTCCCTAAATCCCCTCTCAGTCCTGCCCCCCCATGACAGATATCATGACGTATCACATCATGTCAGATCTGACATGACGTACATTAAGATGATACGTAGATTTAACATCGGAGAGAGAGAGAACATGAAGAGAGATAAGCAAGATATGATATCCACACACGATATGATGTAAAACATTAAGAACATCGAAGAGAGAGTGAGATGTGTGTGTGTGTGTGTGTGTTTGTGTGTGTGTGTGTGTATGTGTGTGTGTGTCTGTGTGTGTGTGCGTCTGTGTACAGACGTGTGTATTGTATGTGTGTATTGTGTGTGTGTGTCTGTGTGTGTGCGTCTGTGTACAGACGTGTGTGTATTGTATGTGTGTATTGTGACACAGGGAATGTGTGTGTGTGTCGGTGTGTATGTCTGTGCGACTGTGTGTGTCTGTGTGTGTGTGTGTGTGTGTGTGTGCTGTGTCTGTGTGTGTGCTGTGTATGTGTGTAAGAGAGAAAAGACACAAGATTAGAGCACACGATATGATGTACTGAAATGTCCATCTGCTATCTTGAGGCTGTTTTAAGAACATCAGCCAGACTGTCGCCCTAGTGTCTTTGAGCCCTGCTAGTTGACCTATATTAAACTAGTCAAGACTAACCCCTTTCCTACCTCCACCCTCGTATACACATTTTCCACAACATTCCCCCATTTGGGGCTATCCCTAGTCCCACCCAAATCATATAACCAAGAAAATGTGAACGTCTAACTAAACGAGAAACCACAATTATATAATAAAAGTTTAAATGCCTAATCTAAACCAGAAACCTTACTTCATTCACTGGACCCCTAACGGACCAACAAAGGCTGACTACCGTTCTTACCAAAACACAAAACCGTTCCAAACAAGAGTAATAATAAAACATCAACAAAATACCCCAATTTATAATCCTAACCTGACAGACAAATCCCCCCAACCTCCACCGCTTACCAAATGAGCCACAGTTCCGGCCGGAAACCGCGACTCTCATCAGGGAAAGGAGAAGTTGACCGTCAGAACTAAACATAGAACATCCCTCCCAAAAAAAAATGACATTGTCTCTTCCATAACATTGAGCCCCAGTGTCCATCGCTCAGCCCCCCATCCATGCCCACGCCATAGTCTCCTCACCGTATTGCCAAAAGTCACATTTTGCCAATACAGCAACCACCACGCCACACCTCCAGTCCCCGTAGAAGCATGTCCCCATGCCTGGACGGGAGGCACTGGTACCGACCTCACCACGTGTCCCCCCATCTTCGACGGGAGGTGCCCATCTTGCCCACTGCGTTAGCCCCCCATTTGTCCCTCCAGTCCCCAGAACCGATCCCCAGACCACTTCTTCTCAATGCTTCCTCAGGCTCAGAACCGACACTCTGCCGATGCCCCTTCCCATTCCGGTTTGACCAGGACCACAAGTAAAATAAACAAAAAATAATAAAAAAATAAAAAACAATGCAATGATTTTCAATGGTTGCAATCTCTATGCCGAAGGATCATTAGAAAATCAGACTAAAATTCCTAGTTAAAGGAATAAACCACTCAGACCATCCCCCGTCACTCTTAAAGGAAAGAACCAACAAAAAGAAAATGTCCCTACCTCACCATACCCCTAATCCTCTATCCCCTCGTCTCCCTCTAAGGCAGCATAAAGCTGAGGATATGGCCCGATTTGTGGCTCAATCTCTTTCTGTCCCACCATCAGCATTTGGCTCGTTACGTGTGAAGTTACCAGCCTACCCAAGAGAGGCATACCACAACAGAAAAGGAGAACCAATATCAACCCTGCCACCCCGATGGATATCCCCGTCTGCATCACTATGCTTCCCCACTGTCCCAATCTTTCCAACACCCCACTCCCCCACCATTCTTCATTCCGGCCAGAATTCCCCCTCAACTCCTCCCTCAAATCCTTCAGCTTAGCCATGGCCTCGGAGAACTTTCCCCCTGGCCCCACATTCGTCGGAATGAATGTGCAGCAGTACTGTCCAAACATGGAACAGACTCCACCCTTCTCCGCCATTAACCAGTTCAGAGCCTGTCTATTCTGCCACGCCACCGTACTGGTCGCGTGCATCTGGTCCCCCATTGCATCCAACGCCTCCTCGGTGTAATTGAGATACCGCTGCTGATTGTAAAACAAATAGTTGATCCACCCGGTGTTCTTATTGACCGATATCCATGGCAGAATAGACTCAAACCCTGCCGCAATCTCATTCTTAGCCATGAACTCGGCTGGAATGCCCCTTGGCTGTCCTATGCTGTCCAGATACACCCTTGGGTCTGCCTTGTAGCTACGCTTCGTTCGAGAGATAGGAGACTCAGAAGGTCCTTCCGTCACTGATAATGGTAGGACCACCATTGGCATGATCGCCTGAACCCGGGCACATCTACCTGACCAATCTAAAGGAAGTGTATTCCTCAACCTCCTACCGCCGCAGAGCCAGTATTGGTCCGCCAGTGCCATATCCTGGACATGAAAAGGGCAAGCTACAGGCCGTGGGTTGGTATCCACTCCCTTTAACACGACCCCGTGTCCACACTTTCCTTCTTTCGTACAGTTAGTCGTGATGCTCCAAATAGTAGTGCACCGCCCCTCTGCCACCTCCCCTACATCCCGGGTCCCCTCCTTTTGCAAGCACTCGAAATCCTTGGTCAGCCATAGTTTGACACCTCTGGGTATTGGCAACCCCGTCGCTACCCCCTGCACACGTACATCCAATTTCCTACACCGTTCCCGCATAGTGACATCCTTGAAATCCGTGACGTTTCCTGCCGCCTTAAAACGACTAGAGCCGAGAAACCCCAAACACTCTGCCTCGCACCAAGGGCGACTATTATGGGGCCCCTCCCATGCCTCTGCGTCCCTGTCACACTGAGCCCAACTGAACTTCTTGCCCTTCACCAGCAGCCTATCCGGACGTGCCTTGGAGCAGACATAACAATCCTCTATCTGATTCTGCGCGCTCGTGTACTGGACCCACTTAAACCACTCATTCCCTAAAGCCGCCCTATACATCGGGTCAGCCTCCGGGTCTTCCTCGTCATAGTCATAGTCGCCCCCATCTTGTTCCCCGGAAGGAAGCAAACCCCTCAACCTGGCCCAGAGTGAGCCCACTGAGTCCCTCAACGTTCCGGCTGTCCTCTGGAACATATCCTGTCCCCCCACCTCTTCCGACTCAGTGTCCTTGACCTCCCTTTTTCCCCTCACCCCTGTCCCCTGTGATTGGTTCGGGACAGGCTCAACTCTCCTATCTACCCCCACAACCCGATGCTCGTTAGTATAATGGTAAGTATCCCCGCCTGTAACGGGGGAATGGTCAAAATCAAAAACATGCCCTTGCGGTCCTACGGGAAACACCCCGTTTGGTTGTAGTCTTATCTTCTCCCCCCCTTCCTCGATGGAGGGAAAAGGGGGCGCCTGATTCTGAGCCTGGTCATGAAAGTCTGCTGGTACTTGAGCCTGAGCGGGACCCCGTGGGACTCCTACCCACTCAAACCCGTCATCCTCAAGGACGGGTCGACCGTGACGGTTCTTAATGACGTCGTTGTGCCCGGCCGACCGTCCGCACACTGCTGCCAACATCTGCGGGAGCATCAGCAGGCACTGCACCTTCCAGTTGCCGTCTCGGACCCTCCATGTCGGGTTCTGCATAACTGCGATCGATTGTATCCCCCAAGAGATCGCCGCTGGCCTTTATGCAGTGATTGAAGTGGAACCAGGTCGCTGATCCCTTGACTTGGACTGCCGTTCCAGTCGATCGGATCACCTCGTACGGGCCCTCTCTCCGGGGTGATGACCACTTTCTCTTGTGGACCTTTACGAAGACCAAGTCCCCAGGGATCAGTCTCGGTTTGGTGGCTTCCTTCTCCGCCTCCTTCTCCCCCTTTCTCTCCTTTCTCTGCTCCTGTCGAAACACAGCTTCATGTATTTTAGTCACTTGCTGAAGATATTTTTTCAGATCTTGCTCAAAAATATCTAATGCCGGGCCCCTAGCCAGGTGTCTAAATGGCGGTGCTGGCATGCTGCGGCCTGTAAGCATTTCATGCGGTGTTAGCTGTGTTTGGCGGTTTACGCTGCTTCTAATAGCCATCAGAGCAAGTGGCAAAGCATCAATCCAGTTAAGCTTAGTTTGCATACAGATTTTCAACAGTTTGTTTTTAATGACCAGATTGGCCCTTTCCACCTTCCCCTGCGACCCGGGACTATAGACACAGGAAAGGCGCTGTCTTATACCTAATTTCTGCATCAGCCCTTTAACCACCTTGTCGATGAACTCGCGGCCATTATCGCTTTGTAATATCGTGGGAATTCCAAATCTCGGAATGACCTCGCGACACAGGAACTTGATCACTGTGTCCGCGTTCTTGTGTTTAGATGGAATGGCCTCAATCCAGCGACTAAAGCAGTCCTCTACTACCAGGAGGTATCGTTTGCCCTGCACTGGCGTTATCATGTCTGTATAGTCCATAATCAGATGTCTGAATGGTCCCTCAGGGAGGGGTGTGTAAGCCGCCACTGTCGGTACTCCTTTGCGCACATTGCCCTGTAAGCATGTTAAACACCTGGCTAGTGTAACGTCAATTTGTGCCTGAAGCTTTGGGGACCAAAATCCCATTTTCGTGATTCGTTTCAGGGTCTCTGCTCTTCCACAGTGATCAACACCATGAGCCTCAGGTATCACTAAGGACAGAAGATCGATGGAGGCGACTATCAAACCGTTATGACTCCTCCACAGACCATCTGCCCCCCTTACAGCCCCCCTCTCCGTCCACGACTGTTTCTCGGCCTGCGTGGCTGAGTCCTGAAAATCACTCAAATTATCCTCAGTTACCTCAGTCGTCAGTTCGGCCGCAAACATCAGAACAGCCGTGGACGGCACCGCAGCCGCCGCCTTCGCGGCCTCGTCCGCCGCGTTGTTTCCCGTCGTCACAAAGGACAGGTCTTTTCTGTGTGCCTGGCACTTTACGATAGCAATGCTTTTGGGCAACTTTACAGCCTGAATAAGCGCCACAACCTGCTTGTGGTGAAGGATCGGTGAGCCGTCCGATTTCTTAAAGCCTCTTGCCTTCCAAATGGCCGCGAATAGGTGGCATACGCCATGCGCATACGCAGAGTCTGTAAAGATGTTAACCGTGCGATCTTTAGCTATTATGCATGCTTCTGTTAGTGCTATTAGTTCTGCAAGCTGGGCCGAACATGGTTGCATGCATTGTCCGGCCTTTCTTGTTAGTGTTTCTCCGTTAGGTTTGCACTGTACGACGGCGTATCCTGACCTTAAATTTTCCCCCTCCCGATAGCAGGACCCATCCACAAAAAGTGAGAGTTCTGCTATCGCGAGCGGGTCGACTCCCAAATCAGGACG